>NC_092423.1:56471994-56624200 GCF_036169615.1 Heliangelus exortis | reverse complement strand
CAGAAGAAAGGACAGAGTACTCACAGGACACTGGCCATGGGCAAAGAAAGCTTGACCATTGCAATCCTTCAGCCTTTTACTCAGTATGACCCCTATGGGGTGGAATACTTGTTTAGTAAATTTTGGGTCAGCAGTCTGGTCTGCTCCTCCCCACAGGAGGGTCACAGATGTGACCCTTTTTAATTTCTTCTGATTTTGGTCTATAAGGAATTTAGCAGAACCAAGCAGTGACCTCAGTTCTGCACACCATTCCCCAGCAAAACATGCTGTTAATTTCAGAAAGTGCAGTTACTTAGAAGTGTCTTATCTGTAAAGTAAAATTAGTAAAAATAAAGTTCGTTCTGTTGTGGCTCAAAACAGGACAGTGCAGGCTTTTCATGCAATACAAAGCATTGCTTGAACTAGCAGTTAATGGTAGTTTGAATGAATGAAGTATCTTTTGTTTAATCAATCTAACCTAGCCAGGAATGTGGGTTTTTTTGGTTTTTGGGAAATATGTGTTGGAGCAGGAGTGCTTGTAGAATTTTAGTTTTTCAGGTTTTTGTTCTTTGGTGGGTTTTTTTGTTTTTGTTTTTTTTTTCCTGAGATCTTTTATCCTTCATGGTTTTGAATACATGTGAGTTTTGCTTGCTTTCTGGTATTTTGAACCGTGGATAAATACTAGCCAAAGAGATGTTAAATTATATCTGTATATACTGTTAGAATTATTGTGAGCAGAGAAATGCTTACAGAGAAATGTATTGTGTGCAGGCAGAATGTATAATTCATGAATACAGCTAATGAATACAAGTGAATATAGTTAATGTTCTTCAGCTAAAATTAACGTGTCTAGTGACTTCTATCTTGTCATTCTTATTCAAATGTTGATTGGCTTACAGTAAGTTGTAGAGTATTGCTTTGAGCATGTAGCATGAAGTATAAAGTACATTTTCTTATGAAATTACACTCTGTATGTTTAATCAAGAGCTTACGGCTCCTTATAGATCATAGATTGGGATTTGAAAATAACTGGAGATGTTTTTCTTCTTAAAGAGGTTTGATATTTTCCTTTGAAACTCACCTGCCTGTTTGATTCTGCTTGTGATCGTGGCTAGACATCCTCTTAAAATCTCATTTTGGGTTAGTTGGAGTTACCAAGGCAGAGTTTTCTGTACTTAGTCAAATGTTAATTGCTTCTGGCAAGACTGAATACATTTTTCTACTTATCCTTATTTGGAGGTGATGAACTGTTCCTAAGGCTTGCTTGTGTGTAATGTGTGTGTGAATATATGCATGATAGCAGCTATATACTCTTTCAGTGAGTGCCAAGTTCAGTAATAACATTACTATCTTAATAGTATGCAAAGCATGTCTGTGGTTACATGTCTGGCAAACAAACAAGAAGTGTGGTAATGCTGAAGGAGTTTGTATCCTGCTTGGGCCAGTGACATTACAATTGCCTTTAAATGGTGAAACATGTAGTGTGTATCTGTGGGCTACTGGTGGTTGGATCACACTGGATTCCATGGAGTGGTCTGTGTGAAGTAAGATCCCATATTACTTACATGCATGGGTTTTGAGATCTTTCCATCTATTGATATTATAAAATGTTATATATGAGATACATTAAATGCAATTTCAACATAGCTTTAACATAACCATCTCATTGTTAATTCTGGCAAGAGGCATTGGTCAGTTAACCGTAAGGTGGTTAATTCTGGCAACAGACATATCCGTATAAATGTTAATATTATAATGTGGTAGATCTTTGAGGGTGGAAAGACTGTAATCAAATTCAAATTCTTGCTTTCTGCAGGATGTATGTACAGTTATATGTTCTCTGAGCACTAATCCAGCAAATTGTATTGCCTTCCATGGCACTGTTTTGAAATGGTTTTAGGGTAACTGCTTCTGTTAACACTTTTAAGATTTTTAATGATGGTCCTCTTCTACGTGTGGCTTAGACTTGTGAAGAAATAGCAGAAAACAAACCGGAAAATGTTACTGTTTTCCTGAGCAAATAACTGGTAATGACCTCAAAATCTAAAATTCATATGGACTTGTGAGAAAATGAAAATTAGAATTTCTTTTTGCTAGCATTATATGGTTTCAGTTATAGAATCATGAAATCATTCTGGATGAAAAAGGCCTTTAAGATAATCAAGTCCACCACCCTAGGTAGCCTATTCAAGTGTCCCATAAGCCTTTCAGTTAAGAAGTTTCTTCTAATATCTAATCTAGACCTCCCCTGACACATCTTGAGGCTATTTTCTTTTGTTCAGTTGCTTGTTACTAGGGAGAAGAGACCCAATACCCATCTCTAAAACCTTCTTTCAGGTAGTTGTAGAGGGTGATGAGGTCTCCCATCAGCCTTCTTCTCTCCAGACTGAACAACCCTAGTTCCCTCAGCCACTCCTCATACAACTTGTTCTCTGGACCCTTCACCAGCTTTGTTCCCCTTCTCTGGACTTCTTGCAGCATCTCAATTTATTGCCTGTAGGGAGAGGCTCAAAACTGAACACAATATTAGAGGTGTGGCCACACTGGTGATCAGTACAGGAGGTGATTACTTATATAGTCCTGCTGGTCATACTATTTCTGATGCAAGAAGCCAGTATGTTGCTGATTTTCTTGGCCAGCTGGGCATATTGCTGGCTCGTACTCAACCAGCTGTTGATCAGTACACCCAGCTCATTTTAAGCTGTGGAGCTTTCCAGCCACTGTTCCCCAGGCCTCTAATGTTGCCTGGGGTCGTTGTGACCCAAGTGAAGGACCTGGCATGTGACCTCATTGTATCTCATACAGTTCGTCTTGGCCCATTGATCCAGCCTGTCTGGATCTCTCTGTTGAACCTTCCTACCCTCAAGCAGATCAACATTCCCATCTATCGTGATGTCATCTGCAAACTTACTGAGGGAGCACTCAGTCTCCTTGTCCAGTTCATTGATGAAGTTGTGAAAGAAAACTGGTCCCAACACTGACCCCTGGAGAACACCATTTGTGACCAGCCTCCAACTGGATTTAACTCTGTTTACCATACATCTTTGGGCCTGGCCCTCCATCCAGTTTGTTGCTCAGCAGGAGTATACCAGTCTACATGCAATGACCAACACTGGATGCTAGGACAGACTGACAACTGCATTTAAACCAGAATATGCAGGCTGTAGGACCAAGAACACCTTGTTCCTGAAGCAGGTTAATAGCTTGTAGCTGCTGTAAACTCTAAGGAAGAGGGATTATGGAATGTCCAAGCAAGGTGAGTTTCACTGTAAAACCTCTTTTGACTGTCAGCCTTGTTTGTGAAAGTCATTTGGGAATTTGTCTAAGGGAGGCTGCATGGACTGATCTGGTGACTGGCCAGAAATGGTTGGATGTTGACCTGGGTATGAGTGACACAGAGTGTACTGTTTTCGGGAGGAGAAGACTGGGAAAAAAAATGGGAAATAGAGCCCATTTGTGACACCAGAAGCCTGGGAAGGTCAGACCCTCTCTAGGAAAAAATTTGCACACAGTAAGTAGCAACTTTTACTAGATTAGTTGTCATGGTCTGTAACTTAATATTTTATATTTGGTTTGTGAGGAAATACTAGCTGCTGCACATATGCATCCTACAAATTGCAAAAGTAACCAGCTCTATGGTTTGAATGAATCACAACGGTTGATTCCAGAGAAAATTACACCACTCTGAAAGGAGTCTTAGGAAGGAGTTAATAGTGGGAGAGAAATGCAATTAGTGTTGTTTTCACCCTCTGAAGAATCCCCCCCTCACCTCCGGGATTGCTGTCTCTTGGAAGTCACTGGTGGGGGTTCTCTCTGCTGCTCCATGGTGCTGTTTCCTGTTGTTGGTTGCTGCTTTTTGCTGTCCTTTAGGCTTCTGGTGTGCAGCTAATTCATTCTGTTTGCTTCTGATTTTCCCCTTTTTCATCTTGAGTTTTTGTAGTAAAAAGTTCCTTCTTCTCATCTATTATTGTCAGAGGTTGCAAATTGGTAAATGCAGGTCTTCCCTTTGTATTTTGGTTTTCCTGAAATTCTTTACTACTTGTATTTGCTACCAATTTGCATTAGTTGTCTGGTGTATTATCAAGAGTCATTCTAATTAGCATTTTGATGATGTTAGTCTTGATAAATTTGAAGATTGTAAACAGGGAAAAAGGGTTGCCAGTGTGGAAAGGGTTTTGCTAATGGAAATAATTTTGATACATTCTTAAACAGTGCAAACAGAAACAGGGGAGCCAGGGTTTTGCTGATTCAAGAGGCAATTTTTCTATTTTCAGTGTATTCACATTACATTAGTAAAATGTAACTAACACAGCTTTACAACCAACGCTTTCGTATTTCCATACATTGAAGTTCAGATGATCAGTTCTAACCCAGAAAACTGAAATGAAATGCAGCCATCATTAAAATATGTTATTTAAGTGGGATGAATTTGATATATCATGTGGGGGAAGGATCCTCAAATTTTGTTATGTGGCTAAAACCTGACACTGCTAATTGGCTTCAAAACAACATCAGGGTAACTGCCATGGGAGACAGAAATAATGTATAGGAAGATAAAGTTTAAATAAATGTGTGATTTGTGATGATGTGTGATGAAATGTAAGTAATGCTGAAGAGTTCTGATACATGTAGAAACCCAAATCTCTGGAAAAATGATGGGGTGGCTCGTTCTGGAGGTCTTCTCAGAGCACATGGAAGAGAAGGTTATCAGGAGTAGTCATCATGGATTTACCAAGGGGAAATCATGCTTGACTGATCTGATAGCATTCTGTGATGTTGTGACTGAATGGGTGGATTCAGGGAGACCAGTGGATGTAATTTACCTTGACCTTAGCAAGGTCCCATAACATCTGCATAAGCAAGTTCAGTAAATGTGGGACAAGAAGGGTCCATAGTGAGATGGATTAAGAACTGGCTACACAATAGAGCCCGAAGAGTGGTGATCAATGGCATGGAGTCCAGCTGGAGACCTGTGACTGGTGGAGTCCCCCAGGGATCAGTGCCTGGTACAGTCCTGTTCAACATCTTTATCAATGACCTTGATGATGGGACAGTGTCTTCTCAGCAAGTTTGCTGATGACAGAAAACTGGGAGGAGTGGCTGACACCCCAGAAGGCTGTGCTGCCATTCAGAGGGGCCTGGACAGGCTGGAGAGTTGGGCAGAGAAAAAAAAAACAACGCATCTTTCAAGCAGATAGACTTATTTGTCACCAGCAAGTTAAAAATGAGTATCAAGAGCTCTTACACTATATGCTTTTGGGAAAAGTGTCTCTCGTTGGGAGATTAATAAGGTATTAAGTGACATCTCTTAATGTATATTCAGGTTTGTGCCCAAAGAGAATTTCTGAATTTCTTGTTAGTACCCTTGCCATACATAGAGTTTTTTAAAAACAAACACAAAAACCCACTATAGACAATCGCTTGATAAAAGCTGTGGTTAAGTGCAAAGTTTTGTTTAGAAACTAGTAATGTTTTAATACTCACTGCATGTACAATGTAACACAGTTTGTGTGGAATGTATTGCTGTACTCTAGGTCCACTAAATGCTAAAATGTGAATAGGTGAGTAGCTCTTGCCACAATGAGAAACACTTTTTAGTGGTAAACCCATTCATAATTCTGTGGTTAGTTTACAGAAGTACTCTCTTCCTTTGAAAAGACATTGCTGCTGGTTTTCAGAGACCATCTTACATGCCTAAATTTAAGCAACAGAACTTCTATTTTGTAAAAATTTTGGAGGTTACCCTTCTGTCTTTACCCTGGCAGCAGTATTGTTAATTTGTCATTTTCATGTAAAGAAATATCTTCTGCTAGGTTTGGGTTTTTTTCTCTCTTCCCTTTTTAAAGAAACAGATTCTCAGAGCTGTTGTTACTATTTCAACAACTATTTCTACACTATTTCAAAGTGTAGAAAATTGACTAAATATGGCTTGGCCTCCATTGCCAGCCATCTTGGGACAGTTGTTGCCAGAATCCTTAAACACAAATTTGTAAAGTCTGATATTTGATGTGAGCTAATGCTTGGGATACAGACACTCAGCTGTTCAGCTGAAGAATTGAAGTAGCCTTGCTGAGTGTGACATCGATGAAATCTTCTGAAATGTTTCAGACACATTTTTAAATTGAAGTACACTTGCACTGTAGTCCTAAAAACAGTTGAGTGCTATTTTGTGTACAGGATTTGCCTGAAGAATGCTAGCATTTGGTAGAAGCTGCTCATTGAGATTTTTTTAAACTGTAAGTTGCATGTATTTCCCTTAACAATTGATGTCCTGTGAGTATGTTCAGTTGTTCATGTATTTTGCATTGCTCTGAAGAGGTATGTGTTGCATGATTGTGGTATGATACTGCATTTTTGCCCTTAGAAATTTTTCATACACTTACAGGATAGTTTGGGTTGGAAGGGAGACATTTAATATCATCTGTTTCCAACCCCCTGCATGGGCAGGGACACCTCCCACTAGATCAGGTTGTTCAAGGCCCCATCCAACCTGGCCTTGAACAGGGAGGGGGCAGCCACAACTTCCTTGAACAACCTGTGCCAGTGTCTCACCACCCTCACAGGAGCGAATTTTTTCCTAATGTTTAACGTAAATCTCCCCTCTTAAAGTTTTAACCCATTTCTGCTTGCCCTCACAGGGCAGCAAGGAAATAGACACCAGGATGGGACTGGGAGGTGGAATAGACTGGTCTGTCTGTTGGCATTGTGCAGCAAGAGCCAACAGTAGGTCACTGGCATTTCCCTCTTTATTTTTCAGAAGAACCCTCTCTGTAAATAACTGGTAGATCCAGGGCTAGAAAAACAAAGCACAGATGGACACTGTGGAAAGAAGCGGAGGTGTTCCTTGTGACTTAGAGCTCCTTCTTGACAGCTTTGTCTTCAGAGGAATGTTTATACAGCTTGGTGTGAGAGAAGCTCCTCTAAGTCCAGCTTTCATGGGATAAAGAGGGGGGAAAGAAGAGTAAGGGAGGCTCAGTGCCATAGAGCAGGTGCTTATTTCTTGCTCAAACTGAAATACTCTTTAAGCCCTAATAGAAGAGAAAAACTGTCATCTCTTCAGCTCTTCTCTACTCTCATTTTTTAAAATCTTTTAAAGTTGGAATAAAGCCTGGAGTCTTAAGCGTGTTTGAGCATAACATTTCTCAGAGAAGAGTTCTAATGAATAGCAGAGGAGCTGAAAATGAAAAAAAAAATATTCTCACAGCTTAGAAGAAGAAGCTGCTGCTTCTGAATGTTCACCTCTCTACAGCTACTTAAGAATTTCCATAAAAACAGCTGCCTTATTGAAATGTTATTCAGTGCCTGTGGAAGTCTAATGATTAAGGTAACTCAGCGCTTTGCAGGTACTCTATAATGCTTAGACTGAGACAAAACCAGACTTGGGAGAGGGAGTATCCAGGATAGTTCTGTGAGGTGGTGGTATTAGCTGTGGCATGACAAATTCTAAGTAATGAAATACTAAGTAAATTGATTATTTTGTCAGTAAGTGGTTAATTTGCTAGTGTTGGAGAAGGGAGCTAGTGGTGGTTCTCTGCACTGTCTCTTCTATGCTCAAATACTTGGAAAGTTGTGGCTGACACAGCACAGCCCTTCCTCATATCCAGTTAATAGTATTTTCTTGATTTTCTTTCTAGTGCTGTTGATACTCTTTTCTTTCTGTGTATATGTATATATATATATTTATTTATTTTTTCCTCTTCCCTTCTGGAGGAGGAATGGAGAATGTGGGAAGGAAAGGAGGAGAAAATAGATGGACATTTAACTCTATCTGTACTTTACAAACAACTTCAAAGTTTATTCTCATGACTCTACCACAGTAACAGTAAAATTGTTAGTAGCAATTGTCATCTAGAGATTGATAATTGGCTGCAGGTTAATGACCAAGGTATACTTTCTTTCAGTCAGCTGTGAATTCCTAAGTAATATTCTATACTAACAGCTTTTTTATTTTGTTACTGTTTTTGTTTTCAATTGATTTTAGTGAATTGTTTTATGTTTACGAACCAGACTTCTGTAGTTTTTGAAGTGTGTATATGTATACACATGCATGTATATATTTGTGTGCATGTGTTAATAACATTTTTGTAATTTTGTAAACACTTACATGCCTATCTTTGTATACATAAATGATTACCTTGCCAGCAGATGTAAAGTTTCTACGCTTTCTGTTCCTTTAGTGGAATAAGCATAGATAACATGAAATGCTTTGAACACTCAAGCATCTGGTAAAAGCCAGGAATAGTCAGTTTTGATTACTGTGGATTATCCATTGGGCTCAGTCATTTAAAGTTTTGTTGTTCTGGTCAGAGACTTGGTCTACTAGTGGAATTCAGACCTGTCAAGGAACTGGTGTTTGTATCTGTTACACTTGGGCATCCATTTCTGTTGCTGGGATGTAGCTGGTATACCTGTCAGGAGCAACATTTGCACTAAGCAGTTTGACCATCAACCAGGAGGGAAGAGAATCTCCTTTCTGCTTCTGAGCATAAAGGAATGCTTTGTTTGGTCCCTCCATCTGGACAGTCAGTGATCTCATTGCCAAGTGCTTATTCAGTTCTATTATCAGTCAATTTTATTAGGCAGGAAGAAAAGATAATGACTTAACTCAGTCTGATCCATGAAAGCACTGGTTTTATGTACAACCAGGTCATTTCTGGATACTGAGAAGATGTGAAGCTGTCTTGATTGAATTGGATCTCAATCCTTAGAATGTTATGAAGTTAAATATCTGAAACGGTACATGGTTTGTTTCAGAGGGCTTTTCATGGTGTATATTTGGCTAATTATCCCTTGAGGATTTAGTCTGTGTTGCCTTTGAATCTCCCAAATGTAGCATAATCTCTCCCTTTTAATTATGTATGGAGTTTGTATATTTCTGTACTGCTTCTGAGTTTGAATGGGGTGCTGCTGCAAGACTCAGCCTTGCGTGATCTAGGCTAAATGCAGATCTGACTTCAGTGGCTTCTTTGCGGCAAAGACAATACTGTTGAGTTGTACAATAACAGCAAACTGAATTTTCATGTACATGGAAACTGAAAAACCTCAGTGACTGCATTTAATGTTAGCTGTGTCTTTAATACAGATTTTTTTGTATTGTCAGTGACATTCATGATTTGGTTTTGCATGAACCAGTAGAAAAATCATGCAAGTTGACATGAAGTCAAATTTATTTAATCTTGCCCTTCCCTGACCCCTCCCCCCTATGAAATCTAGGCTCAAGTATCATTAAAGGAGATGAGAATCCATCTAAAATATCAGGGCTTCCTGACAGGTTTACTATTTTAGTTTTTATGATTTTTTTTATTCTCTCTGTTTGTTTTTGTTTGTTTGTTTCACCATGCAGATAGTATACATGCTAAATTTTAGAGCACCTGGTGACCATTTGTTAAGTCAAAGTTAATGGTGATTTAAAATATGGATTCTACTAAATGCACAGTTTTGGTGCATGAAATCATGTAATGAATTTAGGTATCCCCCATGCTGGCACGTGAGAAAAATGAAGTTTTTCATTGCTTTCAAATGTTGCTTTTAAAGCCATCCTCCATTTGCATTAAAATTCATAGTGTTTGCAAGTATTATGTTATTTATCAATATTGATAATTAGAGTAGTATTATTTGTGTGAAGAATCTTGATCCTCTGAAGCACTGTGGACAAAGAACATGTTCCTAACTTTTTCCTGGGAAAAAAACAGATGAACAAAGCTCCTACATGACTGCAAAAGAAAATATGTCACTTAGCTTTTTTTTTTTTTTTTTCTGTGAGAAGTGACTGGGGCATGAGGGCTTTTACATTCCACAGTTGAAGCACTTGAATCTGAAATGGTCCAGGCAAGTATTTGACCTGGCATCTTGGTGTTTGTATCTTTCCTGTTGGGTCGGATTGTAGTGTTTTGGTTCTCTTGGTAGAAGCATCAAGAAACAGGCATGGCTTTCAGCTTGAGTGGTCTAAGTTTAGGCCCTGGTTAATCTTTCAGCTCAACTTCTGGTATTCTATGGCCCACTGATCTTGGAGATTTGGTAAATCAGTTTTTCCTGAATTTAAAATACAGTTTAGCTCACAGTAATCCAAAGAATTTTGCATTGCATTGCATTGCATTGAAAGAAAGCAAATTTCAGAGTAAAGAAGGAAGTGCATATAAATTGAAAATCTATTAAAACTAGCCTCTAGTTATTAGGCTGTTCTGTCATAGTTTTATCACTCCTCATCTGCCTACTAAAATTAAGTGGTGCTTTCTGTGTCTACACTTGCTGGAGAATCATCCTTTCCTGCTCTTGGCTCATCAGCAATTTAAAAGAAATCAAGTGCAAGTACTTTATGCAACACTGTGTAAACTGTGTTTCACAAGCAGAAATTAAAGTCTGAACAGTCATGGTCACTTCGGAGTTTGAAGTCACCCCACTTTTCTTAGGTTTCTGGAAGTGCTGCTATGACTTAAGTTTCACAGGTTACATTTGGAACATTTGATCATACTATCTGTGCTGTTTAGATGGTAACACTTCTGGTGCATGTGGACCTGTAAAGGTAGATGTCAAGATAATTGACCTGTGAAGTGTAACCAGACAACCATTATCATAAGTTATTGGAATGCGCAGCTCTAACAGTATCACTGTAATTGACTAGTCTTTCAAGAATGGGTAAAAAAGAGACATATTTCTTTTTAGTTTTTTGTTTGTTGTTTTTTTAATGGTTTTAATGTATGTGAATACTTGATATATAGACAGGCATGAGTCTAATCAGATCTGGAGTAGAAGGCTGACAGAAAGAAGTGGAGGGGAGAATCCACCCACTCTTTTACTCATATGTTTTATTTCTTTTTGTTTTAGTTTGCAAGTATGCCTGCCACAGGAAATGTGAAGAAAGGGTAAGTAGATCTCTTGCCTCCCTTCTTGCTCATGATACACATGTATTTGAAGTTGAGACTACAAGAGCTGTATCAACTAATTAAGAACAAGAAGATCATTAAATCAGAGACCTAGCTGTCAGAAAACCTGTTTTAGTTCTGGGATGTTGTTCTTGCCATTAGTAAAAAACAGGTCCCTATGTAGTCAAAACAACTGCATCGGTAGTTGAGTTTCCATTCCTCCCACGGGACATATGTAAAGTTGAAAACAGAAAGGCAAGTGGGTATAATACAAACCATGCAGTTCTACCAGAAAAAAAAAAATTATCTAAGTGAATGATGTATGTATATGTACACACCCACATGTATACTCTGTGTGTGTGTATATCAGTACCTACATTATTATTGTTATTACTACTAATAATAAAATTTACAGCAACAGATTTAAAGGCAAACTTTTGGCACTGGATTATGGAAAGTATAAACATACCACTAATTTATTTTCAGTGTCTACTGTAGAAGTATTCACCGAGTTATTAGCAATGCTTTCTTGATAATGTTGGTAGCCTGCAGATTTGCTTGGATGGGTGATACATAGATCTAGAGTTTCCAGAAG
This sequence comes from Heliangelus exortis, assembly GCF_036169615.1. Taxonomy (NCBI): domain Eukaryota; kingdom Metazoa; phylum Chordata; class Aves; order Apodiformes; family Trochilidae; genus Heliangelus; species Heliangelus exortis. The sequence continues at coordinate 56,612,764 of NC_092423.1, read as the reverse complement.
TGATGGTATGTAAATGATGGTGGAGACTGTGATAAGAAATTATTTAAACTTGTTTTAGAGACAAATAATTTCACATGTCTGCCATATATATGAAAAGGAAACTGTCTTTCAATTAATATTTATGCTTTCAGGGTGCTGAATGGTGAAAAGATATATATAGAGTGCCAAAAGTATAAAGTGGCATACCTATCATTAATATACTGGTGTATTTTATGTTTTTTTTTAATAACTGAATAGATGTTACTAGCATCTGTTAGCAAAGACAGAAAAATAACTGATAGGTATAAGACCACATTTAATAATGAATTATTTCTTAGAAGAGGCTTTTTTTCCCGATTTTCAGTGATATAGTAATCCAGCTAGTAGATTTAGATTAGTAAATTTAGAGTTTTTCCGTGAGTCTTTTCCTGACTACTGATGTGATGCTCACAACAATGTTGTGTATAATATTGAGACATCACTTATCCTGATTCAGATTTGAATTTTTCCTTTATTGCCTAAAATGATATCTGTATTTTCATTTGGTTATCAGTTTAAGGCAGGAATGATTCTGGTCTTTTTTAAACTGGACCAAGAATACACTGAGACCATCTAAGAATGGTGCAAGGAACCTTGAGGATACTTACAGCAATAACCATAGGCACTGATTCAGATCCATGTATGTAAAGAGTTTCATGAAGTCCATCTGATCCATCAATATCTCTTCTTCCTAGAATGTGTTATAGCTCCAAGTATTACTCCCTGCATTTTTGTTAGGACTACCTTGTTTATGGCAAGTAACAATGTTTGCATTAGTTTAACATCATTTAGTCAGTTGACAGTCACATGGAAAGGGAGTGAGTGAGAACAAAGAATATTGCACTACAATATCGTAGCACTACCATATCACAGTGCAACACATACATTTTCAGTGCAGTGAGTATTCATAAAAGCACTATGATATGCAGGTCTAACCATAAAGCCCCATAACAAAACAGATGTCATAAGTGTGTTCAGGTGAAAAGAGCAGCTCACACCTCACACTGATAAAACTACCATGCAGGTTCTCAAGAATTTGTCAAAACAGTACCACTAATACTCTTGCAAAAGAAAAATGAAAATTTGATAGATACATCTTCCATGAAAATGAGGTTTGTGCAGAATCAAGAATAAAAGTGGACTCTGAATTTGATCAGAAGGCACAAATGAAGAAGGATCACATTTTAGAACTGTTCAGGTGTTATAGGCCATCTTGTAGGATAAACCCTGATCAGTTTGCAAGGGTTTTCCAGTTGCCTCTGACAGGAGAGTGAGTACAAAATAACAAAGGCAGGGAAGCATTATAGTAGTAGTAAAAAAAAAAAAAAAAAAAAAAAAAAAAAAGTTACAAAAACAAAACAAAAGAAGTGGAGAGTAGCTTGCACAAGTCTAGGTGGTTTCATTTGGTTCCACTGTGTCAGTTGCAGAACGTTTCTAACATTTGAAATTGTGTAGCATTAGACAGTGTGAATGGTACCAGTGTGAAAAAAAGATATACTGTGGAAGAAAATTACCCCAAAAACCCAACCAAAAAAGGCACCAAAAGGCCAAACTCCCCTGTTTTGGAATTGTTTGTGGACAGAAAAATAAATGAATAAATGAACATCAGATGTATGTCTTGATATAAAACCTTAAGAGGTATATCAAACTCTGACAAATTACTGTTAGCAATTTAGCCCTGAAGGGGAAGGCAGATGCATGGCAGGGAAGAATTAATGGAAATTAAGCATCCACAAATTCAGAACAGATGTCACGAAACCGTATTTCACACAGAGAGCAACAAATATGTAAACAAGTCTTTCAGGCAACTTTGTTCAGACGAAAAGCTGAGGTTACTCATGACTGAAAGAGCTCTAAATGAGCTGTGCCATATGGTGACCATTATGTTTTGAAGATGTCCCTCAACTCTCATAACTCTTGTCTCAACGTGAACTCTCATAACCTCATTTGTGAATCTGCCTGCTGCACCCTTCCAGGGCAACATCAGAGATCTCGGTGTGCACAGGCTTGTGTTAGAAGTGTGTGATTTTAGTCCAGCCTCTCAGCACAGCTGTTTTTTGCCTGTGTACTGCTGGCTGGGCTTCCTCTGCACCTGTGAATGTGTTGTGTCGGCAGTGCTGAGCTAGGACAGCCCTCTCGCCATGAGCCTCAGAAGCTTGATTTGCATAACTAGAAAGACACATGGTTGACTTTTCTGGTATTCTGTCCGTGTGTACTGAAGAGTGAAGGGTCATCCTGCTGACACACACATATACTTACCAAGGAGGCCTAATGAAGTTTTCTTCATGCTGCATGCTGCCCTGCTTGAACAACACTGGGTTGTTGTTCACTTGCTGGACCATAGTGATATCTCTTCTGTTCATAGGAAGCCTTCATAAACCTCTTGCTGACCTTGCGTAGGTTAACCTATTGTAATATGCTTGCTTTAGCAGCAGGGATATTTAGAACAAAGGCAAACATTTTAAAGTGTTAGCTTGCATATTATACTACACTACTATCTCAGTTTACTATTAAAAATTTTTTTATATATATGTGTAAATATATATATATATTTGTGCTTCTATTTTTTTTTTTATAATTGAGCTAATAAAATTTTGGTTCTGACTCTATCTAGAATTCAAGCCAAACTCTTTTTATTGATGTTTATACAGTTTTCCTACAAAGCAGTAAGGACTGATGCTAGAAGTATTCCATTACCCATCACACTGCTAGGAAAAAAACAAGAGAGCTTTTCTTTCCTGGATCAGTTGCCATGGAACAAGATGCAATAGAGGGAGGAAGAGAGAAGAAAAAAGGGTCAGGCAGGTTCAAGCAGTCTCCTCCAATTTAGTTAATAAACCAGAGAACTCACATGGCACAAATTTAGGAGAGAAGGCAAAGACAGGGAATGCATCTCCTGTTCATACTGCACCGACAGAATGTTTGATAGAGTTATGGGTCACAGAGCCAGAGCTGCAAAAGCCTCATTCAGGCAATGGCTGCATCTAGCCTCGCCGTCTGGATACAGCACTTTCTTATGAGTCCCCCAGCCTTGCAGCCTTCCAAATAGGAACAGGTGTCCCTACCACCATGTTTCAGTTTCTTCTGTTTCTCAGTGACCTCCTGCCCCTCATCCACATCACCCTTTGCTCCAGGGGTGTTGCTGGTCTAGAGATAGCTAGATACCAACAACTTCAGGAAACTTGTTAACAGTCAAATAATAACCAATGCAAAATATAATAGGACAAAAGACACATCTGAAAAAGCATTGCTTGCTATTAAGGCTTCCTTCAAAATGCCTGTGTGGTAGCTCTCTACCTGAGCTATTACATGTACAGAAATACCAAAAAACAAATGATCTTGGTTCATGTAACAGGCAACTAGTACAAACCAAACCCCTCTGAAATATTCAGATGTAACTCAGTGAGGGTAAAAAAATTGTAACTAAACCCAGAAAGTTATCTGCAATTATTTTCCTCACATTGTATCTCACTATTTTCCTTCACCTTTTTTACACTGGAAGCAGCTGTCAAAACCAATTTATTCACATGCAAATAAGTAAGAAGTCAGCTCTACTCCACTTTAGTTGATGAATCTAGTTAAAGGAGAGAAGAGTGAAGGGAGAAACAACCTTATCACTAGATATTCTAGTCAGTTTCAATATCAAATGTGTTCTAGCAGCTCAGAAATAATGGTGATTTTTCTGGAACAGCATGGATAACAGCGTGGATCCAACCACAGACATGACCTCAGTTGTACAAAAACATTTGTTTCCACTCTAAGTAAACAGACGGTATTGCTTACAGAAACCTGACCTCTGAGGAGGTCTCCTGCCTATATTGGTGGTCAAGGATGAGAACTCTTCACTGTCTGCACAGTGTGGCACCACCAGAAGCCTGCAACACCATGGACACCACAAAACCATCACTGTGAAAGAGATGCTCCTTTACTGTAATACAGCTCCTGTTGAAGTGAGCAATGAATGGGTGAAGAACATATGCACCTTGCACATCCTTCCATCCGACTCTTTTTAGTGGCTTTCTTCATAGCAGTCAGTCAAATACCTGCACCACAGTTGCCTGCTAACTACAGGCATTTCCCATGGTATATTTAGAAATCGAAGAAGCTTGGCATCATGATAAAAGGCAAATGCAAAGGGCTTCAAAAAGTTTTTTCTTTGTCTTATTTCACTGACATTGTGGTAAAAATATGCTTGTAAGTGCTATCAGTATTGAAAAGTGTGCTCAGGAGGGATGCTCAGGGGAGAAGGGGCAGCGGAGCGGCCCTGTAGGTAACAGAAGGGCTGGGGTGTATGGAGCTCACAGCTGACAATGGCACAGGTGAGAGTCCCTGGGTAAGAGTAAAGGGACAAAAAAATAATGTGGATGTCGTTGTGGGAACATACTATAGACCTCCTGGCCAGGATGAGGATGCCAGTGACCCATTCTTTGAGGAACTAAGGGAGGCTTCTGAGTCTCCTGCCCTTGTCTTTACGGGGTGCTTCATCTTGCCAGAAATCAACTGGGAACAAACCAGAGCAAGCACAACATGGGCCAGAAGATTTCTAAGCCATCTGGATGACAGCTTTATGGAACAGGTCAGAAGAGATAACATGTTCCTTACAAGTAACATGGAGATTGGAAGTCGTCTCAGCCACAGTGGCCACGAGGCAACTGAGTTACATATCTCTGCTGACCAGAGGAAAACTGGCAGCAAAACTTCAACACTGGGCATGAGGAGAGCAGACTTCAGGCTGCTCAGGGAGCTTCTGAGTCCAGTCTCCTGGGAAAATATTGTTGCAGGTGCTGGGGTTCATGAGTGCTGGTCACTCTTTAAACACCACTTCATAAGGGCACAGGAACAGGAATCTGATCCTACAAATCAGGCAGAAAGGGAAGGTGTATGCCCAGTGGAAGCTGGGTCAGGTGATGGGGGAAGAGAACAGAGATGCTGCTAAGTACTGCACGGAGAATATTAAAGTGGCCAAAGCTCAACTGGAGGTGAAGCTGGCCAGAACTGTGGGGGACAATAGAAAGGGTTTTTCAAATACAGGAATGGCAAGAGGCAGTGTAAGGTAACTGTCCTTACCTTTACAGGATAAGGAGGGTCACCTCACCAACAGGGATATAGACAAAGCAGAGGTATTTAATGCATTCTTTGCCTTTGTCTTTGACACTGATAATGGGTCAAGGGAGCCTCAGTGCCCAGAACTAGAGGACTATGACAAGGATCGACAATGATTAACCCTTAACTGACCCTGAACTTGCTACAAGATCTGCTGATACAGACAGACCCCTACAAGTCCACGGGGCCTGATGGGATTCATCCAAGAGTCCTCCAAGAGCTGGCTGATGTCATTGCTAGGCCTCTTTTGATTATTTTTGAGAGGCCCTGGGAATCTGGAGAGATCCCAGTTAACTGGAAGCTGGACGGTGTTCATTCAAGAAGGACAAGAAGGAGGATCCTGGAAACTACAGGCCAGTCAGTCTAACTTCAGTGCCTGGTAAAATGATGCAAAAGATTATTCTGGGAGGCATTGAAAAACACCTAGAGGACAATGAAGTCATCAGTCACAGCCAACATGGCTCCATGAGGGGAAGGTTCTGCTTGTCAAACCTAATTTCCTTTTATGACAAGGTAGCCCCCCAAGCTGACCAAAGGAAGCCAGTGGGTCCAATGTTTCTGGATTTTAGCAAGGCTTTTGATATTGTCTTTCACAGTAACCTCCAGGACAAAATGTCCAGCATAGCCAGCTGGACATCCATGCTATATGATAGCTGAGCAGCTGGCTCACAGGTCGAGCACAAAGAGTGACAGTGGATAGGGCAACCTCAGGCTGGCAACTGGTCACTAGTGGGGTTCCACAGGGCTCCATCTTCAGCCCCGTTCTCTTCAACATCTTCATCAATGGACAGAGGACTGGAAGGAATTCTAAGCAAGCTGGCAAAGGACACAAAATTGGGAGGAGGCATTGAGTCCCTCGGGGGCAGTCCAGCCCTGCAGAGAGACCTGGACAGGGCAGGGAGCTGGGCAGTCACCAAGCATGTGAAGTTTAACAAGGGCAAGTGACAAATTCTGCACCCAGGACAGCATAACCCTGGTGACAAATACAGACTGGGGAAGGAGAGGCTGGAGAGCAGAGAGGCAGAGAGGGACCTGGGGGTCCTGGCTGATGGCAAACTGAACATGAGCCACCAGTGTGCCCTGGCAGCCAGGGGAGCCAACCATGTCCTGGGGTGCATTAAGCACAGCATCACCAGCCAGTCAGGGGAGGTGACTGTCCCACCCTACTCTGCACTGGTACAGCCTCCGCTTGAGCACTCTGTGCAGTTTTGGGCATCACAGTACAGAAAAGACACCAAGCTATTGGCGAGCATCCAAAGGAGAGCTACAAGGATGGTGAAGGGTCTGGAAGGGATGACTTACGAGGAGCAGCTGAGGTCACTTGGATTGTTCAGCTGGGAGAAAAGGAGGCTGAGGGGTGGCCTCATTGCAGGCTATGGCTTCCTTGTGAGGGGGAGAGATGGGGCTGGGACTGATTTCTTAAGTGACTGAAGACAGAACTTGGGGAAATGGAAGGAAGCGGAGTCAGGGGAGGTATAGGTTAGTATAATAGGAAAAGTTTTTTCTCCCAGAGGGCATTTGAGCAATGGAACAACCTGCCCAGGGAAGTGGTCTCTGCACCGAGTCTGCCCGAGCTCAAGAAGCGTTTGGAGGATGCTGTCAGGCACATGGTGTGATTTAGGGTGTGCCCTATACAGGGACAGGAGTTGGATATGATCATCCTGATTGGTCCCTTCCAACTCAGAATATTCTATGGTTCTATTATTTATAGGTAATATATTGTGTATATATATAAAATATTATATATATATAGTTATATATTATTTATAAACTGTATTTAGTACTATAGTACTACAGCAGAAACAATGATGAAGGGTTGGGAAGGGGCATTTAATTGGTTTGTAAATAGCATAGTATAGTAAAAAAGGTAAACAGTTACAAAGAGAAAAAATAAAAAGAAATAACTCAAAATAAAAAGAAATAACTCAAATTTAATTACTTACAGTTCTGGTTACATAATTTTTAAATGTGTCAGAGTGTTTAGGCTTCAAAATTAATACATTAATATTAATAACCAAACTATCTTTCAAATAAATAGGGAAAACAAATATATTTTACGTTTTCATCTTACAACCTAGCCCTAATGAGTGTGCTTACTCCAAACTACAATATACATGGAGACATATGCTGTTAACTATATGTTCCCTTTTACAGTTTTTCTTCATTCCCCATTTTACGTTGTTTCATGAAAACAGGCTTGCATGGGTATTTACAAATTGATCTGCTCAGGATTTTCTTCAAGCCCTGTGTAAAACCTCTGTTCAAGGCTTTGAAACATGCTAGTTTTATGTGACGATGTTTAAAATAAACCTTTTTTAATAAATGAGCTCATAAGTTACATGTATCACCAGAAGCCCAACCTTCCATCGGTTTAGGCTTTGTTACTGATGACTACAGCCGGTACTTATGCTACGTCTCTCAGCTGGGTCTTTATCCTGCAGAATGCAAAATCATTTAATTCTCTGGAAAATCTGGCATGAAAAATTTTATACACAACAGGAATCACTGAAACACATCTGTCACTGAAATAAAGCCACCTCTAGAACCAAAACCAGCACTCTGCAAGAGTTTTGGAATGAGAAGTATAAACATTATGCAAATCAAACTTACTATTTATTTTACACAGTTAAAGTTTAAAATAAAAGGAGCAGGAAAGAACACAAAAATATGTGATGGAAATGGAACAGCCAGATGTACTGATCTTACAAGCAGGAATCAAGGACTGAAATGAAAACTTTTGTTGTTTTGTTACAGGAGACAGCTGTTTGAATGAACCTCTGTTTTTTACACATTTTTTTTTTGTGGGAATCCATAGTTTGGACACATTTAGTAAGACTGAAGATGTCAAGGATTTTTTTTTTTTTTCAAATACAGTGTTTATAGTGTTTTATTACAGGTTTTTTATTAACAGTTATTACAGTGTTTATACTGTGCACCCATTCCTTTTAGTGTTGCTTGGTATTTGGCTAGAATAAAAATATTTACTGTTTTAGTCCTGTTTTATCTCTGTAACAGCAAGTGGGGACAGATTTAATTTCCTTAGTGCCAGCTCTTCTGCCACTTGTTGACATTTTTTCTTGCTTAACATTTATCTCAAATTTATTGGTTATTCATTAACTGATGTGACTGGCATTATAGTCATGTGAACAAAAATTACAGGAAGACTCACTGGAGTCAGAATTCTGAATTAAAGTTATTATTTTAATTTTTTTCCTGTCCTTATGAGACTCTTCAAATTAAGGCTTTACTTTGGAAGTATCACACCAGGAAAGTTTTCCATATTAACTGTGTATAGAAGAACAGATAGTTTTTCTTTCAAATATTTCCTCAGTCATTTGGGGGTGGAGTTAATGTGCCTACAGGCGTGTGTATGTATGTGCTGAGCACTGAAGAGGTGTCTTTTTCTTAGGCTTTGAGACAGCTGCAATTATTGAAGAGATAATAGCAGAGTTGGGTTTTGGTTAGTTGAAGGAAAAGGAGGTGCTCAATTCCTTGAGCATATTGAGGATTTTTTATTGAGGATTTTTAACAGTTCGGGGAAGACAGAGAGAAGAGATATATTTATGTGCTCTAATAATGACAATTTTATTCCCTGCTGGTGCTCATTATTAATTATGTGATCATGTAATACTAGTTCCTCTCTGCTTTTCCACTGTGCCAGCTTGCAAACTCCTTTGAGATTTCTCTTTAATTCTCTATTCCTGCTACAGACAGTGAGAGAAAAGTGACTGTTGAAATTTTAGTTTTTATCTATTTTCTATTTCTAATAATAACACAAGCAAGAGCTGTGCTAGGTAATCACATGGTTAAGACAAGTGGGGTACAGTCTTTACTCCATAGATGCAGTGTTTGCTGCCTGTGGTGGTGGCTGCATGTTCAGGTTGTACATGGCTGCAGTCCTTCCTGCTATGGATTGCTCTGCTTGGTGATTTGCCACTTTGGCTTGGAAAGAGAATTGATGGTTGTAGTTGAAAGTGGCATATGACATGCTGTATCAGGCAAGAGGTCACAGAGGCAGAAGATGTCTTTACTTTTAGGAACAGGCATCAGCTTAGTTAACATCTTAACATCTTGCATGTGTTTAGTGTGGGTGTTTGAATAGACCAGTGAATCATGAGGGGCAGTTATGAAATGTGCTGCAGAAATGCAGCTGATTAAGATCTTGGACTTGTGAGCCCACTGAGAATTCAGACAGCACAGCAGACAGGCTGGTGTTTCTTTTTGCTTCTGCAGCTTTCTATGTTGCGTGAACTGTATCTTCTTTTTGTGATTCTAAGGATTGTAAATGACACATTGGTCTCCTTCTGCTCAATAACCCACTTTGTATGCCATGACCTGAGAGCCAGTAGAACAGCTCACCAGCAGTTCCTGAGAGAAAACTCCAGCTTTGTTGTCCAGGTGTTGCCACAGAGCTTCTGGCTCTGCTTTGATGCCTTAGAGGTGACTCTGTCCTGGAAAGCTGTAATTGTGAAGGTGAAGACATTAAACAAAACACTTTTCACTGGAGTGCTTGTTAAAGTGAGCGTGCATAATGACTGTTACTGAAGCTCCATTTGTTTTCCCAAAAGTGGGGTCCATTACCCGGTGTGCAAAAAGCCAGTCCACACACAGAGTTGCAATATTTGCTTTATATTGATATATAAAAGAGTTGAGATATTGTGCAGAGAGGGAGAAGGATGGTATTCTACAAAACGAGCTCAGTTTCTCAAAATGCAAGTGCTACTTTTATACCCCAAAACATGAGAAAGGAGTTTGTCTCATAACCTTATTCTATCATTTGTACCCTGTTCTGCTCAGCCCACCCTGCATAAAAAATATGCAAGACACAAGGGTAGGGTGTTGAGAACTGCTGAACTTCTATATTACTAGAAAAGCAGCGTACTTATTTATTTACTAAAACTGAGACAATATTAGAAGAATGCTGCAATGGATGGAGGGGATGAGGAAGCCTTCCGTATTTTCCCATTTTCCTCCATCTGTGACCTTAGGGGAAGCTTTATTCTTCAACCTGTTTCACTGATTACATCATGTGAGCAGGGCACTGAATTATTATTGAGCTAATGGTAACTCTTCAGGGCACTGACAGAAAGTAATGTAGCCAAGAAGCAGCTGTGGACACTCAGGTTGTTGCTCCTTTGACACAGTCTAGATTTCACAGTATTTGAGGCAGCTTAGCCAACAGGATTAGGTCATCTCCAAAGGAAGTATCTTGTTTTTCTTAATTATTACTATTTTTTATTCCAGGTGGTGACACTGTTTTTTTATAGCAACTACAAACTGGTAAGTATTTTTGGCACTGCTGATACCCATTACGTTATAGATTAGGTTGCTTCTGTAGTCTCCTACAATGTCTTTCGTATTTTAGCACTATGTCTTTCCTTTGTGAGGGAGAATCAGGAGTGTATTTCTGAAGCTTGTTTATGTATCCTGTGCCACGCAAGAATGTGGTTGTTTCATTGAGCATTTTACAAGGCTAAAGATTAGCTGGGTTGTTCTGGTTTGGGCCAGGATAGAGCTTATTTTCTTTATTGTAATTTTACTTTCAGGTAAGTCTCTTCTAGGTAGCTGCACTTGCTGAAATTAATGGCATGTTTCTCAGTGTCTGCTTCTAGGACTGATGTTTATAGTTACTTGATGTTAATAGCTATGGCTAGAGGATGGCATGCAGAAGCAAGGCTACTGCTGGATTTTAAAAAATATGCTCTAGAAAGAGAAAGGGAGTAAAGGGGTCACACCTGCAACTCTCTTTTAGGGAGAAGTGGAGCAGACAAGTGACCAAAACTGACCAGAGTATTCCATCCCATGTGTGTCACACTCTGTATAATTGAGGGAGCACAAGAGTCAATGGGAGGATTCTCTCTGTTTGTCTGCCTTTGATCCCTATGTATGTCCTCCTAAATCTGTGTGTTCCTGCCTCCAGCTCTCTCTGCTGCCTACTCCAGGAACCCAGCCTGGGACTTTTCCAGGGTGTGCCTTGCAACCTTGGTGGTGACATGGACATTATTGGGGGGAAAAGGGAGAGGAACATGGTACCTCTTTTTTATATATTTGCATATATTTAATAATTTTCCTTTTCATCATTACTGTTTCATTTAAAGATGTGTAGTCTAGTTTCCAGTCTTTCCCTTATGCTCCTGGAGAAGGGAGGGGGATTAATAGCGAACATCTGTCATTTGGCAGTTTTAACAGTGACATGGGTGAAGAGTTTTCCGCTGTTTATGACTCTTCTTAAACTTGACTGGTCAACCTGCCCTTGGTGCAGCAGCCATATGCAATTGTCTGTACTACAGTATCTGTTCTTGTTTGTGTTTTTAATAAAAAAAGACTTTTTTTTTTAACATACTGATGTCTCATATCAGTTTGAAAGTACTGTTTTTGTTCATTGTGGAAGAGAGGAAGTTAACCCATGCTTGTTTAGTATAGAAAAATGATAAGCCTTTTCTGGCTTGAGTGACTGAATTTTCTTATTTTAGCTCCAAGTGTAACATGAATGATGCCAGAAGGATAGGATATAACAAAGTTTTATTTATCTAACCAGCACTGCCACCTGCTTGTGTCATTACTAGGACTAACCTGCCAACATCTGATGTTCAAGTACCATCCAAGAACTCTGTGTATAGTAGGTAATACAGCCACTGGCAATTAGGAACCTAACATCTTGATTGCCTTGCTGGGTCAATTTGCTGAGTAATTTTGCATGGTTTTGTGTCTTGATTTCCTTACTTGAAAAATACAGGTAAACATACCTAATATGAATCACAGAAGTAAAAGGGTGCTTACAGAAGTGTTGGTTCAGGCTTTTCTTAATTAATGATTATTCTTTAAAACAAATGCTGGGAATCCAAATCAGTGATTCATGCTATTATGAGTAATGTGAATATCAACTCATGGGAGGTCTTCTAATTTTGGCTCAGTAATTTTATGAATAAACCTGCATCAGAGTCAGAGGATCCTGTACTGCTTTAATGCTAAAATTATAAATAGAAAAGACATCTTTTCTCTTGTCTGCAGTTCACACTGTTAGATGTATACTGGGAACCATGGTTGCTATTTCTTTTGTGTTGTGCACACAACCTGAATATTTATTGGACTGTAATTCAGCAGCAATTGTAAACATACAGCAACCTCTGGAATATGTTCTCAATCATTGCCATTTACAGTTCTGGTTGAACTTGGTTTATGTGCACTGTGAACATGGGCCAGTGATGGCAATTTGGGTCCAGCTGACTCTGTGACCTACTGGACAGTTAAACAGTATGGATGGCAAAAGTTGCCTAACCTGTTTTATTTTACTAGCAGGGATGTAGCCAGAGGTAGTCATAGAATTATAGAATGGTTTGTGTTGGAAAGGACCTTAAAGATCATCTAGTGCTGACTATGCTGCCGAAACCTTGCACTCGACCAGGTTGCTCACTGGCCTTGAACACTTCCAGGGATGAGGCATCTGCATCTTCTCTGGGGCTTGTGAATGTGAGGTTACTCTTACCTGTCTATGGAGAGCCTCATCCACCTGGTCTTCTCAGTTGAGTGGCCTGTAGCAGACCCCTACTGTAATGTCCCTTGCCTATGCCCTCCCTTTAATCCTGAACCTTAAGCCCTCAGTTGGCTCCTCATCCATCCCCAGACATAGCTCCAAGGACTCCAGCTGGTCGTTGACATAGAGGGTGACACATCATCTTCCCTGGCTGTCCTTCCTTAAGATTTTGGTATCCTTCCAATCCAACACTCGAATCATAGGATTTATCCTACCATGTCTTTGTGATGGCAATAAGATCATAGCCCTGCAGAGACACAAACATCTCTAAATCCTCTTGTATTATTCCCTGTGCTATGAGTGCTTGCATAGATGCATTTAAGTTGCACCTTGATGAAAGCTTACTTCCTCCAGTACTTTCCTGTTGACTCCTAATACCTCAGGAGCCCATGGCTCATCTCTGTAAGATTTCAGGTGTGCTGCAGTGTATCTAGCAAACATCTGATTAATAGACTGACCCTCCTTAGCACCCTGTCCTTCTAACCTTGGTGTGTTATCTCACAGCTTGTCACAGGGAAGCTTCATATGATTCCCCTCCCCCTTCAAATCTAATTTAAAGCTCTGTCTGAGCCCCACAAGCTCCTGATCAAAAGACCCTCTTTTCCCCTTTGAGAAAGTGAATCCCATCTGACACCAGCAAGCCTGCTTCCATGGAGGCCAGTTATCAAAACCCCAAAATCGTGGTGGTGACATTAGCCATGGAGCTGTGTTAATTGACATGTTTCTTAAAAATCTTATGCTTCTTCCAATGTTTCTGCCTGCAAATGGAAGGAGAGAGGGAAAAATAACCTGTGCCCTAGCTTGCCTCACCAGCTCTCCCAAGGTCTTGATGAAATCTCTTTTGATTGCTCTTGGACTGTGTATTGTGGCTTTGTCTTTGCCCTGATGAAAGATCAGTAGTGGGTAATAGTCTGAGTACGACACCAGACTAGGGATTTTCCTAATGATGTGCTTAACCTAGGCTCCAGGGAGGCAGCAGACCCCTCTCAGAGGACCATCTGTTCCTCTAAGAAGTGATCTGCCTACCTGTCTTTTCTTTCTGGTAGAGGTGGTCATCATATGAGCAGTAGGCCTTTCAGACCTTGTCAACACCTCTGGTATCAATGGAACAGTTCGATAGAAAATTTACTACTGTAGGCAGAAGATAGGGTGGTATTAAATTTAAATTTATTGCAGGGACAGCTGCAAGTGAAATATTTTCACTACATAGTGTGCAATATTCTTGTATTACTGAGAATGAAACTGAGCAATGCATTTTACTTTTCGTGTGAAATATGGTGCCAATTTTATATTAGGGGTCTGACATGTGAAGTGGAAAATATCAAGAAAATTCAGAGAAAGCAGTTGGGATCTTTAAATAATAGGAATTATTTAAATAATTGAAATTAGCTGAAATCTTATTGCACTGGAATTTGCTGCTGAACCATGGATTTATCCCTATTCATGCCAGCCAAGGAGTTCTACCCTTTTTGTTCTCATATAAACAATGCATATGCCTGCTCTAAATTTGTGCTATTTATATTTAGCCTATGTAATGGTTTGTATTGCTCTCCTTTATGTGTCTTATGTCAAGAACTGTAGTTAAACTCTTAGTGGCATGTTTGTTGGAAGACTTCTGCAGACCGCTGAGAGTCACCTCACAGTCACAGGCCTTGGTTTGCATGAGAAACATTACCCTGATATCTGCAAATGGTGTTCCCCAGGGCTCAGTACTGGGTGCAGTAGTGTTCAGTATATCCATCGACATGGGTGAGTGCACCCTCAGCAAGTTTGCTGATGACATGAAACTGGGATAAATGGCTGATATGTCAGAAGGCTTTGTTGCCATTCAGAATGACCTGGACAGGCTGGAGGACTGGACAGAGAGAAACCGTATGAAATTCAGCAAGAGCAAGCGTATGGTCCTGCACCTACTGAGGAATAACCCCATGTATCAGTGTAGGTTAGGAGCTGACATGCTAGAAGTCAACTCTGTGGAAAAAGACCTGAGAGTCCTGGTAGGCAATGGGATAATGAACCAGCAATGTGCTCTTGTGGTCAAGAGGGCCAGTGTCATCCTGGGATGCATCAAGAAGAGCATAGCAAGCAGGCTGAGGGAAGTTATCCTCTCCCTCTACTCTGCCCTCGTGAGGCGGCATCTGGAGTACTGTGTCCAGTTCTGGGCCCTCTGGTTCAAGAACGATGGGGACCTTCTAGAGAGGGTACAGCAAATGGCTACAAAGGTGATTAGGGGACTAGGATAGCTCTCTAATGAAGAGAGACTGGAGGATTTGAGTCTTTTTTGTCTGGAGAATACTGCAGCGGGATCTTATCCATGCTTACAAATATTTAAAGGATAGGTGTCAGGAGGATGGGGCCAGTCTTTTTTCAGTGGTCCTCTGGAATAAGACACAAACTTGAGCACAGGATGTTCCATCTAAACATAAGGAGGAACTTACTGACTTTGAGGGTGGCAGAGCACTGGAATAAGTTGCCCAGAGAGGCAGTGGATTCTCTGGAGACATTACAGACCTGTCTGGATGCCATCCTCTGCAACCTGCTCCTGGGTGAACCTGTCCTGGCAGGGGATTTGGACCAGATGATCTTGAGGTTCCTTCCAACCCCTAACATGCTGTGTTTCTGTGTAATACTACTGAATCCATATTCTTCTGATTAGGGAAGTGGGAAGGTTGTTAGTCCAGCTTTTGAAATTTAAGTCAAATACTTAGCAAAGATGACCTATTCTGGTGTATTCATTTTTATTTCCTCAAGAGGCAATCGTTTATTTGTGCTTTCATAACAGAGATGTATAGTATGACCTAAAGATTTTTTAAAAAAAGAAAAAAAATGGGGGTGAAGGAAGTGCCATGGAAACTGTTTTTCCATCTAAGAGCTGACTTAGGATATATGAGTTCTCCTAAAATTCTATAGAGCTCAAAGATGGAAAGTTTGTGTATAGCCACTTGTCTGGAATTGCTGGATCTTATTTTGGAAGACCTATGATCACTCAGTTAATCCTATTTTTTAAAATCAACATTTTTAATTAAAAAAAAAATTGCTAACAAGTACATTTTTCTAAAACAAGTCTTCTTCTCTAGTGCTGCAAAAAGAAGAGAAAGTTTAGGCCCTAGCCTCAACTCTCCAAATACTTCTCCCTGCATCTATTATTTTTAAAAGAAAGAAATCAAAGAAAAGCCAATGGAAGGATATTATCTGTAGCAGGAGATGAACTTCGCAGTGATGATAGGCTCTGAATGAAGACAGGATCAGTAGAGAACTGGCCTCGACCAGCACAGCTGCTGACCTGCTTCAGAATGAGCCATTTGCCGGTCTCAGGCCCCACCTTTTATTGGCCCTTGATCTTTGAGCATGCGCACTTGGGCACAGGTGAGGCTGAGCACCGACTGAGCTCATTACTCGGCAGGTCCTGCCACCTGCTGCCTACAATTATCTTTGAGGTAATTTTTGAATTCTAGGAAGTTTCTGAGACAGTTTAAAGTGCATCAAGAGGACAATAAGGTTGTCTCATTCACTGAAAGTTTCCTATCCTTCTTCCTAGCCAGTCTTTGGAAAGAATAAAGGAAATGAAATGTTAATTCCTCAAGGGCATCTCACATATCCTGTCAAGTGTCTTGCAATAATGAAATGTTGTGTTAAAGCCTGAAAATCCCAGCATACATGGATTCTTATCTTAAACTTACTCTGTTGATTGAATGGACCTTATAACAGCATGACTTGCCAGTTTTACGGTGTGGTTAAGGAGTGGTCTTTACCAGAGTTATTTTTGGTTTGGTTTTTGGTTTTTGGTTTTGTTTTCTTTTTTTCTAGTTTATTTGGTTTGGTTTTTGTTTTTTTTTTTTAAGTTTATTTGTTTTGGTTTTTTGAACTGGTTACCTGTAGTGCTGCCATTTAAACATCGCATTTTGTAAATAGCTCTTGTAATGCAGAAAGATTAAGCAAACATGTAACAAGCTACTTACGTTTTATTGTAACATCACTTCAAACTGAACTTTTTAATCTAGTTTGCCAAGTCTTGGGTGGAAGTTTAAGAATTTTTATAGAATTGGAGATAGCCTCTTTTTTGCTTGTGAAGAGAAAAAATAGAGTTTCACATTCAGACTCCTCCTTAACAAACAGAAAAACCTGATTTTGAACAGTGAGTCAGGTTGTGCTTGGGCCTGTTTAAGAAGAGGAGGAAAGAATAGCCAGTTGTAGGAGAAAAAGGATGTTTTCTGTGTGTACATTTGTTTGTTTGTTTGTTTGAGGGGGAGGTTTGTATGTGGTTTTTTTGGTTTTTTTTAAAGGAGTGGGAGAATACTGTACAAACTGCAGAAGCAAGTGATGAAGTCACGAAGGCCTTACCCTAACTGCATACCTCATTTTTCTTGAAATTTAGGGTAATCAACATATACCTTCCTGTATCCAATGTAAGCAAAATTAACTAAAAATGGCTATTTGTGATAATATCTTATGAAACAAAGGAGAACAAAAATTAAAACCCAAGTATATATGAAAAAGGAAGAGAACAGAAAACCTTAGAAAAAGTTAGTACTCTAACAGTGCTTCAAAGAAAATCAGACCTTTATCAAAAACCCTCCTATTCCATTTTGCAATTGTTCCTGGTTAGTCTGATCCTTCGCAGATCATAGAATCATAGAATTGTCAAGGTTAGAGACGATCTGGGTCCAGCCCCTCTGCCATGAGCAGGGACATATCTTGCTAGATCAGGTTGCTCAGAGCCTCATCCAGCCTGGCCTTAAAAACTTCCAGGGATGGGGCTTCGACCAACTCCCTGAGCAATCTGTTCCAGTGTCTCACCACTCTTATGGTGAAGAACTTTTTCCTAACATCTAGTCATAATCTACCTAACTCTAGTTTTAACCCATTCCCCCTCTTCCTATCCCCCAAGATCCTAAAGTGTCCCTCACCAGCTTTCCTGTAGGCCCTTTTAAGATACTGGAAGCCTTCTCCTCTCCAGACTGAACAACCCCAACTCTCCCAGTCTCTCTTCATAGCAGAGGTGCTCCAGCCCTCTGATCATCCTCGTGGCCCTTCTCTGGACACACTCCGGCACATCCATGTCCCTCATGTAACAGGGTCTCCAAACTTGGATAGAGTACTCCAGGTGGGGTCTCACGAGAGCAGAGCAGAGGGGGAGAATCACTTCCCTCGACCTGCTGGCCACGCTTCTCTTGATGCAGCCGAGGATCTGGTTGGCTTTCTGGGCTGCAAGTGTACCCTGATGGCTCATGTTGAACTTCTCATCCACCAGCACTCCCAAGTCCTTTTCCTCAGGGCTGCTCTCAAGCCAGTCACTGACTGCCCAGCCTGTATCAGTGCTTGGGATTGCCTCGACCCAGACGCAGGACCTTGCACTTGGTCTTGTTGAACTTCATGGTGTTGGCATGGCCCCACCTCTCCAGTCTGTCAAGGTCCCTCTGGATGGCATCCCTTCCCTCCAGCATGTCAGTCCCACTGCATAGCTTGGTGTCATCAGCAAACTTGCTGAGGGTGCACTCAATGCCACTTTCCATGTTACCAACAAAGATAATAAACATGATCGACCCCAACACTGATCCTTGAGGGACTCCACTTGTCACTGGCCTCCACTTGGACATGGACCCATTGACAACCACTCTTTGGGTGCAGCCATCAAGCCAGTTCTTAATCCACCAAGTTGTCCATCCATCAAACCCATGTTTTACCAGCTTGGAGAATAGGATGTCTTGCAGGACAGTGTCAAAAGTTTTGCTCAGGTCTAGTAAATGACGTTAGTTGCTCTTCCCTTGTCTATTTGTGTTGTGACCTTTTCATAGAAGGCCACAAGGTTTGTCAGGCATGATTTGCCCTTGGTGAAGCTGTGTTGTTTATACCCAGTCACCTCTTCGTTATTCTTCTGCTCCAGCAGTGCCTCCAGGAGGATCTGCTCCATGATGTTTCTGGGCACAGAGGTGAGACTGACCAGCCTATCGTTCCCTGGATCTTCCTTCCTTCCCTTTTTGAAAATGGGGGTTATGTTTCCCCTTTTCCAGTTAGCAGGGACTTTTCCGGAGTGCCATAACTTTTGGAATATAATAGGCAGTGTTCATCCACAAGTTCCCTCAAGTTCCCTCAGTACCCATGGGAGTATCCTGCCAGGTCCCATGGACTTGTACACTTTCAGGTTTCTCAGATGGTCACAAACCTGATCTTCACTTACAATTGGCAGTTCTTTCTTCCAGCCCCTACTGTTATCTCCTCTGACTCTGGGAGTGTGGCTGGAGCCCTTGTCAGTGAAGACTGAGGTAAAGAAGCTGTTAAGAACCTTGGCCTTCTCCATTATCACTTGTCACCAGTTCTCCATTTCCTTTTGGAGGGGGCCCACACCTTCCCTAATCTTCTTTTTACTATTAATATACCTATGGAAATTTTTGCCATTCTCCTCAATCTCTCTGGCTATATTTAATTCTAACTGAGCTGTAGCTTTTCTAACCAGATCTCTTGCTCTCAGGCAGCTTCCTTATATGCCCTCCATTCTATCTGTCCTTTACTCCCTGCTCATCCAGGCAGGTCTCCAACATTCTTTCCAGCCTTCCTCTTTGTCAGTATGCTTTGGTCCTGGACATAGAGAAGGTGATCCGTGAATACTGACTGTCATGATTTAATGCTGGACTGGCAATTAACCAAATGACAGATGCTCTCTCTTAATCCTCCTCCCCGGTAAGGAAAGTAGTTATTATAGTGGAGTAGGGGGAGAGATTTATGGGTTGGAAACTAGACTACACAGCTTTAATGAAACTGTTGTGAAAAAAAGGAAAAAATAATTAATATATAAAAATATATTCTAAAACCATGTTCCTCTCCCCTTTCCCACAGTAATGCTCACTTCACCACCAGGGCTGCAGGGCAGCTCTGGGAAAGTCCAGGCTGGACTCCTGGGATCAGCAGCAGTCGGGAGCTGGAGGCAGGAACACACAGATTCAGGCGGGCATGGATAGGGACCACAGGCAGAGGAACGGATGGAATCCTCCCAGGATGCTGAAGCAAACAGGGACAGGTGAAGAAGGGCAAAGAGAGAGGCTGAAGGAAGGGCAAGGGCTTGACCTTCATGATCCCTCAAATTTATACCAAGTTTGATGTGTATGAGATGGAATACTCAATTTAATCAATTTTGGTGATTTATCTTGTCTGCTCCTCCCCAAAGGAGGGCTGTGTCCTCTTTACTCCTTTTCTCTTTCCAGAGCGTAAGATGTTCCTCAGAACAGTGTCCTTGGTTCTGCATGCCAGTCTCTAGCCACAGCTATAAGCATCCAGCATTATCAGTCCCAGAAGCAGACACTGACTGAGAAACTTGCTGTTAATTTCAGCAGCCACTTACAAGGGACTTAGCTGAAAGCAAAATCGAGAGCAAAAGACAGAAAATTAGCTCTGTCCTGGCTCAAACCAGGACAACTGACCAGCTGTCATGGGCCCCCCTTCACTCCAAGGCTTCATCCCATGGTACACTGGTCAGCAGATCCCTGAGGTGATCAAAGTCTGCATGCCTGAAGTCCAGGGTCCTAAGTTCGGAAAGCCAGATTCTTTGGCTGAGGAAGATCAGTAGATACAACAAAGTCCTTACTGCATTTGTTTACTTTAAACACATCTTCCCCCCCCCCCAAAAAAATGAGACAGTCTATTGTTCCCATGGAGCACAGGCCATCTGTTTTTAATGTGAGCCTGCAAGAGATTTTTTTGAGAAATTGAGAATTACTGTTTGCGTCATTGGGAATGCCTGAGCATGCAGATGAAGGATTGCATTCTCCAGTTTCACTTTAAGTGGGGCCTCAGTACTAGAAGATACAATATTGTTAACTTGGGTTATTCAGGTATGACCTCCAAATACCCTGGAGTGTCATTATAGTAACTAAGCTGAATTGGGAACAGACATATAAGCAATGACTTTGCTTTGTCAGCTACGATTTTGGTTTCCAGCTTGAATCAGTAAAAGCTTTTCTGGAAAATTGCTTCAAATGGGTCTGATTTATAATAAATTTCTGTGACTCATGGCTAATTTGTTTCTGAGTTTTTGGTTTTCTTTTTTCTTTCAAGCAATAGCTTGGAAATCTTATAAAAATTAAAAAAATACCCAACTCTGTTATTTACAGGGGCTTATTTTTTTCTGTGTTTTCTACATTTAAACTTTAGCTCACAAGACCCATGACATGCTTACAAAGCAAGTATTTTCATACACATAGCACATGATTTGGTGGAGGTAAAGGACACACAAAGTCTACCAGACCTCCCCCTGGCTATCATCTTTCATGACGACTCAGTCTCACCAGAACAGTTCTGCCAGGGAGTCCTGCAGGATATAGATGCCTGCCTGGTGAATGTGCCTGCACATTATGGAAAGTAGAACACAACAGGACTGTGCTCTTCTCTCATTTGCTTGGATGGGAATATCCAGTGGAGGTTTAATACTTACCTGTTCAGTTCCTGCACTTCTGCCATCCAGAACCATAGTGCCCATTTCTACATGTTAAGAAATCTGTGGGCTTTGGAGAAACATTTATGGAGACGTTTATCTTCTTCTGTTTCATACAGCTTTCCTGAACTGAAGAGAAAGAAAAGGTGCCTTGAAATGTGTTTTTTTGTGTTTGTGTTTTTTGTTTTGTTTTGTTTTGTTTTTTGTATGCCAGCTCTTTCTTGCAATTTGGTGTTGCTTATCTAAATTTTGAGCTGGTTTTTTTTCTTCCTTTCATCAACCAATATTTCTGTATTTCTTGATTTGTTATGGCTACTTGCCTCCAGAGCTATAGATAACAAAAGCACAGATCATAAGAAATGTTCTTGACAAAACCTGCGAGCTGCTGCCTGAATTGAAACTCTTGACATGATAATTTTTCTAAATTTTTTTGATTTGCAGATCCACAGAAGGGAGTTGATGTAGACCTTTATATAATAAATTTGTTTTTTTTTTTTTTTTTTTGTTCCAAGGGCTTACCTACCAGACATAATAAGGCCATAGACCCCCCAGGTCTGCAAAGTAGAGGTTCAAAAATGCTGTCTTAAAATGCAGTCAGTACCTTGTTCATAAATGTCTCTGACATATCCATAAAAGGGAACAGAGAATCAAACTGTGAATATGGACACCCCATGAAATGTAGTGACCCTAAACTGAGCTGTGCAGTGCATACTAAATTAAAAAAACAGTAATTATGTTTGCAGGAGGGAGAGCTCGTGTTGTCTCTAGGAATATTAGAGAATTACAAGACTTAATAAAAGTTTAAATAGTTGGTGGGTAAGTGGGTGGGTGAGTGTCCTGGTTCAGAGGACCAGGATTGAAAAACCCTGCCTGGGACATCAGCAGGAGCTGGCAGCCTGTTGATGTTGTAGCTATAATGAGGAGCAGCTGAGCCTATGGGATGAGAGGATAGGTCAGGTGACCTAAATGAACCAATCACAGTATTCCTTACTACAGTGCTCAGAGTAAAATAGCTCCCAAGAGAGCCCTATGGGTTTTTTTTTCCTGGTTGGTGTGCTTGCTGGGTTAAGACTTTCCTGCTCCTACCTGGGTGCTGCTGCTCCTGCTCCTCTTCTTCCTCCTTATTTCCTCATCAGAGAATTACCAAGACAGGTCACCTTCTACCTACTCAAGGTATTTCAACTTTAAAGTCTCTTTGCCTTCTTCCCTCTGGGAAGGAAGTGGGAATAACAGAGAGCATCTGTCACTGCCCGGCCGCTGTCCAAATTGGGACAGATTTATTGGTGCCCAATGTGGGGCATTAATAACTTTGTAGGCCTATACTTCAATATATCCACATTTTGTTTGCTCTGCAAGCCTGGAATTTAAAATGGTTATCAACATGTCATTCATTGATACTCTATACTCTTTCCTTGCAAATAACAATTTCTCCACATTGTTGCCCAACTTGCCATATATGCTATCTTATTATTTGAACCTCTTTAGTATGGGTTTGTTTCTTCTTCAGTGGCAGTGTGCAAAAGGCATTAGCTTTTTGTCATGTCTAATGCCACTAGTATGTAATAAGCTGGGTAGTAGCTCTGCCTGGTTACTTTGGACAATTTCTTGATGAGCCATATTACAGACTATATCTTTGATCTTTTAGTGGAAAATTATATATCTTTTCTTCATACCAAGTTGATCCCATCAGAGTTTGGAGGTTCTGGAAATAGTTGTTCCTGTTTCTGTATGCTACTTATGCTTACTGTGTTGCAGGGGTCATTTATTATCAGCAGGCATAGGTGCAAGGGTAAAAGTTAAAACACAAGTACAATCACCATGCAAACTTGTACAGCAGCCTTTGTTGATATCCCTCCACCCATACCAGCACAAGTCACTGTTGTATCAGACCCAGCAACAAGCACTTCTGCTGTTGTTCTACCTATACTGGCATGCGTTGCTGTTGTACCAGACCCTAGAAGAGGCATTTCTGCCATCTCTTCACCCATAACTGCACAGCTTGCTTCTGTGGTCAAAAAGCAAAAAAAAATAAACTCAAGCCCTGTGTCACCAAAGACATAGGGAAGATGGAGCATCTAGGGAAGAGCTCCGATGAAGATGAAAGACCAGATCAGGAAGAAGAGTTCTCTGCTTGAGTGGCAAGTCCTTCCCTCATCACATTAGGAGGAACTGGAGCCAGAGAGAAGTCCTCAGTCCTTTTCTCTGGAGGACTTGCTAAACCTACAAAAGGACTTTTGCCAGCATGAAGGTGAGATGTGTATCACCTGGTTGCCCCAGTGATGGGATGGTGGGGCTGGTACAATCTACTTAAATAATAGAGAAGCAAGACAATTGGGGAGCCTGGCCAGAGATGGAGACATTGATAAAGCCATTGGGAAAAAATTAAACAGTGTCAGCCTCTGCAGATGGATTTTGGCAGCTGTGGAGTGCAGATATCCCTTTAAGGATGACACTGAGTGCTGCTAAAGCAAATGGAACAGTATGGAAAAAGGTATTAAATACCTTAGAGAACTAGCTGAGAAAGGTGATTTATGGTGACTGGAAAATAAATGTTGATCCTGATGAGATGCCCTTGCCCCAACTGGTATTAAAGAAATCAATGCAAAGTGCACTCAGCTTACTCCCACATGCTTTCCACAAGGGTCTGGGGAGACCCTTGATGGTGATATACCAACAGTTAATGAAGTGGCTGGCTAGCAGGGTACACGAAATAGTCTGTTCTTTTGTTCTCCCATTGTTGCAGCTGTGGAAAAAATGAAGAAATAGTGGGTAGCCTAGCAAAGATGACAGAGAAGTCAAACTCTGCTCCTGCCTGGACTTGTGTCTCCACTTTCAGAAGTTGCCCTCCTATGAAACCAACGCAAATAAAATGGGACATACAGCAGGGTGACGTGACACTACCTATGCAGCCGTGGAGAGGATTTGAGAAAGTGGCATCAACAACCTACTGCAACCCTGAGGGGTCAAATATATGGATGACCATGAGCCTTGTGGCCAAGAAGGCCAATGGCATCCTGGGGTGCATAAGAAGGGGGGTGGTTAGTAGGTCCAGAGATGTTTTCCTCCCCCTCTACTCTGCCCTGGTGAGGCCACATCTGGGATATTGTGTCCAGTTCTGGGCTCCTCAGTTCAAGAAGGACAGGGAACAGCTTGAGACAGTCCAGTGCAGATCAACCAAGATGATGAAGGGAGTGGAATATCTCCCTTATGAGGAAAGGCTGAGGGAGCTGGTTCTCTTCATCTTGGAGAAGAGGAGAATGAGGGGTGACCTCCTCAATGTTTATAAATATGTAAGGGGGGCAAGTGCCAAGAGGATGGAGTAAAGCTTTTCTCAGGGGTGACTAAAGAATAGGACAGCAGGCAGAGGTTATAAACTGGAGCATAGGTGGTTCTGTATAAATATAAGGAAGAATTTTTTCACTGTGAGGGTGACAGAGCACTGGCACAGGCTTCCCAGGGAAGTTGTGGAGTCTCCTTCCCTGGAGATATTCAAAGCCCACCTGGACGTGTTCCTGTGTGACCTCCTGTAGGTGACCCTGCTCTGGCAGGGGGTTTGAAATTGATCTTTCAAGGTCCCTTCCAACCCCTAACTTTCTATATGAGGTAAAAGGTGGAATCCCCAGATCAGAAAACTTTTCCTGGAAGATGGCTGCGCTGGTATGTGGTGAAAGGTTTTATGATTCCAGTAGATACAGTCCAAACACAAACCCTTTTATTGATGCAACAACAAATTATGTAACTGCACCTGTTGACAGCCAAAAATATGCAAGAGACTAGAGGTCCCCTGCCTCCAGCCAGGTAGAAGAAAGGGGTAACTGAGTTTACTGGACAGTGTGGATTTGATGGCCTGGCACATCAGAACCCAAAAGGTGTCAAGCTGTGGTAGATACTGGTACCCAGTGCGTCCTTATTCCATCAAATCATGTTGGGAAAGAATCCATTGCAGTTTGTGGAATTACAGGAGGCTCTCGAGCCTTATTGGTAATAGAAACTGAGGTGAGCTTTACTGGGCACAACTGGGAAAAACATGCAGTTGTGGCTGGCCCAGATGCTCCATGCATCTTGGGTATAGATTTTCTTTGTACTTTAAAGATCCAGAAGGGTATAAATGGGCCTTTGGTATAGCAGCTGTGGAGACTGACAGTATTAAGAAGCTGTACAGCTTATCTGCCCTCTCAGATGACTTTTCCAGTGGGGGCCTGATGAAGGTGGAGGAACAAAAAGTGCCAACAACATCCATTTTAGTCCATTGCCAGCAATACCAAACCAACAGAGATTCTGATTTCCATACAGCACCTGATACACCAATTAGACAGCCAAGGAGTCATGAGCAAAATTCACCCCTCAACAGTCCAGTGTGGCCAGAGAAGAAATCTGATAGAGAATGCGATTAACTGTGGTCTGTCATGGCTTGAATGAAGTAACACCACCACTGAGTGCTGCAGTATCTGACTACAACTCTTACTGCCAATGGATTTTTCTCCATTCCCATAGCAGCAGAGTGCAGACCACAATTTGCTTTCACCTGCAGGGGAATCCAGTATACCTGGAATTCACAGCTCCAGGGGTGGAAGCACAGACCAACTATCTGCCATGGACTGATCCAAACTGGACAAGGGTGATGCTCCAGAGCATCTTCAGTACATCAGTGGTATCGTTGTATGGCGAGACACAGCAGATGAAGTATTTGAAAAAGGGAAAAAGATAATTGACCTTTTGTTGGAAACTGGGTTTGCCATTAAGAGAAGTAAGACCTGCCAAAGAGATACAGTTCCTGGAAATTAAGTGGCTAGATGGATGACACCACATTCCTATTGATATGATGAATAAGCCATGTCTCTACCTACGAGTAAAAAGGAGACACAGGTCTTCTTGAGTGTTGTAGGTTTTTGGAGGATGCATATTCCATTGTACAGTGACACTGTGAAGCCTCTCTGTAAAGTAACTTGGAAAAGACACATTTTTTGTATGGGGCCCTGAACAAGTACAGGCATTTGAATAGATAAAATGAGTAACTGTACATGCCATGGCCCTGGGACGTGTCTGAACAGGACCAGAGATAAAGAATGTGCTCTACTGCAGCTGGGGATGATGGTCTTACCTGGAGCCTCTGGCAGAAAACAGCAACAGATACTCCAGTGCATCCCCTAGGATTCTGGAGTGGGGGTTATAGAGGATCAGAGGACAATTGCACTTCCACAGAAAGGGAGATACTGGCTGCCTGGGAAGGAGTTAGAACTGCTTCAGAAGTCATTGGCATGGAGGCGCAGTGACTCACATTGTGGTACCACCTCCTGGTACCAAGACTACCAGTCCTGTCCTGGATGTACAAGGAGAAAGTACAGGTCTCCATGTATATTGTAACTTGGAGTAAGCACTCTCAGTAGGGCTAGCTGGCAAGATGACAATGTAAAATCTATTTGTTTTCCAGATTTATCTGAATTACTGGTTATTAATATTAATGTATTATTTTTGCAGCCTAACCACTTGGAGACGTTTAAAAATCATGTAACCACAACTGTAAGTAATTAAATTTTATTTATTTCTTTTTCCTTTCCTGATGTATATTTCTCTTTGTGACTGCTTACTTTTATTACATCTAGCTGTTTTCAAAGCATGCACTTTCATGTCTGTACTGTGTGAAATTAGCCTTTGATTAGAAACATTAGTGGGCTTTTGGTTTTCTCCCCTGAGTTTATCCAGGACGGATGAAATAAACTGTGTTTTGTATTTGTAAATCAAACAAGGAAAAAGTAAAGAGAAACACTGAAAACTTTATAGGTTGGTTGTATTCAGATGAGCTCAGAAATTAATGAGGTTTTTTTCAGCAAGAGAAATATTAGTTCTTGTATACTGGTCCATATGCAATTACTATACTACGTTATTTACAAAACAAATTAAATGCCTCTTCCCAACCCTTCATTATTATTTCTGCTGTAGTAGTGTAGTACTAAATATATCTTATATCTAAAATAATATATAATAATATATGTTCTATAATATATATTCTATATAATATATATATTATATGTATTTTATATATAATATATAATATCTATACATAATAGAACCATAGAATAGTCGGAGTTGGAAGGATCATGAACCCAACTCCTGTCCCTGTATAGGGCACACCCTAAATCACACCATGTGCCTGACAGCATCCTCCAAACGCTTCTTGAGCTCGGGCAGACTCGGTGCAGAGACCACTTCCCTGGGCAGGTTGTTCCATTGCTCAAATGCCCTCTGGGAGAAAAAACTTTTCCTATTATACTAACCTATACCTCCCCTGACTCCGCTTCCTTCCATTTCCCCAAGTTCTGTCTTCAGTCACTTAAGAAATCAGTCCCAGCCCCATCTCTCCCCCTCACAAGGAAGCCATAGCCTGCAATGAGGCCACCCCTCAGCCTCCTTTTCTCCCAGCTGAACAATCCAAGTGACCTCAGCTGCTCCTCGTAAGTCATCCCTTCCAGACCCTTCACCATCCTTGTAGCTCTCCTTTGGATGCTCGCCAATAGCTTGGTGTCTTTTCTGTACTGTGATGCCCAAAACTGCACAGAGTGCTCAAGCGGAGGCTGTACCAGTGCAGAGTAGGGTGGGACAGTCACCTCCCCTGACTGGCTGGTGATGCTGTGCTTAATGCACCCCAGGACATGGTTGGCTCCCCTGGCTGCCAGGGCACACTGGTGGCTCATGTTCAGTTTGCCATCAGCCAGGACCCCCAGGTCCCTCTCTGCCTCTCTGCTCTCCAGCCTCTCCTTCCCCAGTCTGTATTTGTCACCAGGGTTATGCTGTCCTGGGTGCAGAATTTGTCACTTGCCCTTGTTAAACTTCACATGCTTGGTGACTGCCCAGCTCCCTGCCCTGTCCAGGTCTCTCTGCAGGGCTGGACTGCCCCCGAGGGACTCAATGCCTCCTCCCAATTTTGTGTCCTTTGCCAGCTTGCTTAGAATTCCTTCCAGTCCTCTGTCCATTGATGAAGATGTTGAAGAGAACGGGGCTGAAGATGGAGCCCTGTGGAACCCCACTAGTGACCAGTTGCCAGCCTGAGGTTGCCCTATCCACTGTCACTCTTTGTGCTCGACCTGTGAGCCAGCTGCTCAGCTATCATATAGCATGGATGTCCAGCTGGCTATGCTGGACATTTTGTCCTGGAGGTTACTGTGAAAGACAATATCAAAAGCCTTGCTAAAATCCAGAAACATTGGACCCACTGGCTTCCTTTGGTCAGCTTGGGGGGCTACCTTGTCATAAAAGGAAATTAGGTTTGACAAGCAGAACCTTCCCCTCATGGAGCCATGTTGGCTGTGACTGATGACTTCATTGTCCTCTAGGTGTTTTTCAATGCCTCCCAGAATAATCTTTTGCATCATTTTACCAGGCACTGAAGTTAGACTGACTGGCCTGTAGTTTCCAGGATCCTCCTTCTTGTCCTTCTTGAATGAACACCGTCCAGCTTCCAGTTAACTGGGATCTCTCCAGATTCCCAGGGCCTCTCAAAAATAATCAAAAGAGGCCTAGCAATGACATCAGCCAGCTCTTGGAGGACTCTTGGATGAATCCCATCAGGCCCCGTGGACTTGTAGGGGTCTGTCTGTATCAGCAGATCTTGTAGCAAGTTCAGGGTCAGTTAAGGGTTAATCATTGTCGATCCTTGTCATAGTCCTCTAGTTCTGGGCACTGAGGCTCCCTTGACCCATTATCAGTGTCAAAGACAAAGGCAAAGAATGCATTAAATACCTCTGCTTTGTCTATATCCCTGTTGGTGAGGTGACCCTCCTTATCCTGTAAAGGTAAGGACAGTTACCTTACACTGCCTCTTGCCATTCCTGTATTTGAAAAACCCTTTCTATTGTCCCCCACAGTTCTGGCCAGCTTCACCTCCAGTTGAGCTTTGGCCACTTTAATATTCTCCGTGCAGTACTTAGCAGCATCTCTGTTCTCTTCCCCCATCACCTGACCCAGCTTCCACTGGGCATACACCTTCCCTTTCTGCCTGATTTGTAGGATCAGATTCCTGTTCCTGTGCCCTTATGAAGTGGTGTTTAAAGAGTGACCAGCACTCATGAACCCCAGCACCTGCAACAATATTTTCCCAGGAGACTGGACTCAGAAGCTCCCTGAGCAGCCTGAAGTCTGCTCTCCTCATGCCCAGTGTTGAAGTTTTGCTGCCAGTTTTCCTCTGGTCAGCAGAGATATGTAACTCAGTTGCCTCGTGGCCACTGTGGCTGAGACGACTTCCAATCTCCATGTTACTTGTAAGGAACATGTTATCTCTTCTGACCTGTTCCATAAAGCTGTCATCCAGATGGCTTAGAAATCTTCTGGCCCATGTTGTGCTTGCTCTGGTTTGTTCCCAGTTGATTTCTGGCAAGATGAAGCACCCCGTAAAGACAAGGGCAGGAGACTCAGAAGCCTCCCTTAGTTCCTCAAAGAATGGGTCACTGGCATCCTCATCCTGGCCAGGAGGTCTATAGTATGTTCCCACAACGACATCCACATTATTTTTTTGTCCCTTTACTCTTACCCAGGGACTCTCACCTGTGCCATTGTCAGCTGTGAGCTCCATACACCCCAGCCCTTCTGTTACCTACAGGGCCGCTCCGCTGCCCCTTCTCCCCTGAGCATCCCTCCTGAGCACACTTTTCAATACTGATAGCACTTACAAGCATATTTTTACCACAATGTCAGTGAAATAAGACAAAGAAAAAACTTTTTGAAGCCCTTTGCATTTGCCTTTTATCATGATGCCAAGCTTCTTCGATTTCTAAATATACCATGGGAAATGCCTGTAGTTAGCAGGCAACTGTGGTGCAGGTATTTGACTGACTGCTATGAAGAAAGCCACTAAAAAGAGTCGGATGGAAGGATGTGCAAGGTGCATATGTTCTTCACCCATTCATTGCTCACTTCAACAGGAGCTGTATTACAGTAAAGGAGCATCTCTTTCACAGTGATGGTTTTGTGGTGTCCATGGTGTTGCAGGCTTCTGGTGGTGCCACACTGTGCAGACAGTGAAGAGTTCTCATCCTTGACCACCAATATAGGCAGGAGACCTCCTCAGAGGTCAGGTTTCTGTAAGCAATACCGTCTGTTTACTTAGAGTGGAAACAAATGTTTTTGTACAACTGAGGTCATGTCTGTGGTTGGATCCATGCTGTTATCCATGCTGTTCCAGAAAAATCACCATTACTTCTGAGCTGCTAGAGTTTTTTTAGCTCAATCATAATGTTTGGGGTAGCTATGAAGCATAGATAAACCCTTTTGTTGAGGGAGTCAGAAGGTTTTCTTACATTTAGAGGACTTCCTCATGACCCTGTGGGTTTGGATCTCTTAATATTAACATATTAAAAACAAATAAATGAGGTTTCCTGTTTCAATTAAAGGTAGGCAGAAGTGATTCTGTAACTTTCTATTGAAGAATTGCATGCACATAATTTTCAGTTAATTGGGCGCTGGATCTGTGATGAAAGTTTGCTTCAGTTTTGATCTCTTGCATCTGAACTAGGTTAAAGAAGCTCAGGAAATCTATTTCTGAAGCCTTTCCCTTTGCCACTGCATGCTTTCTGTCCACCTGGGACATAACTGTATCTTTATAGAGGTAGAAAGTAGAACATCTATGAACAGGGACTCTGCTGCATTAGGTGCTACTGAGTCGTGCCGTACAGGCCCTCAAAATGAGGAAGGTGTGAATTAATGCAGAAACCTTTACACTCTGTTGTGTCTTTTGTCCTTAATGACATTGTCTGTGGCTTGTATTCATTCAGGAAGCTTTTTCAAAGTTTTGGAGTCATTATGAAACTGCTACAATAGGTGCTGGAGCACATGTATTATTTTAATTGAGGTGTAGTTGAGGTGAGCTCCCTGCCTAATACTTAACATGGGAACAGTCACACAGGGACACAGGAAGTTTTCCCATAGGTTTGCACTGGAACACAGCTGCTGACACAACCTACTCATCCAGGGAGATTTGCTTCTCCTCTGTGTGTGGCACAGTGTTACACAGCACTGGGTAGGGCTATGTGTTAGCCTCCTGAAGCTCAGTGTGAACTCCTGGTCTTGAGACACTAAGGCTTCAGAAATACTTCAGTTTTGCAAATGTGAACGTGTGTCTGTACGTGAAGGAAAAGGTCAGTTGTGCCTCATTCTCAGTTGAATGTGGACTTCACATGCATTTTGTATTCTCTTCTAAAGAGCCCCCAGTAGAGAAATTTGATAATACGCCTGTCCTGGTTAGTTTCTTGAAAAAAGAACTAGAAAAAAAAATGGCCTTTGAGAAAAGTATCTCATATAAGTGACACGTCAGATTTTATAATTTCCATGATTTAATCATACTTGGTGGGTTTATACATGTTAAAATTCTAAAAACCTCACAAATCTATTATTTCTCTACAAAAAATAAAACTACAGAATTTGAAAGTAATGACTTGTTTAGTCTAGCTTTACTAGTAATGAAGTGGCATACTGCAGCCCAAGAAACTACCCTGAGACAAAGCTACAATAACAAAGGGGTCTCAAGTTCCCAGGGAAAAATCCATAGAAAAGTCGTGGGGTATTAGACATGCTGTGGCTTCAGAAACCTTGGGGAACACTAATTCATATGTACATCTGAAAAACAGTCTTACCAAAACACTTCCAAGTTAAACATCCGTGCACTGAGGCCATAGAAGATAGTAATGCCTTAGATGAACTGGGATTTGTAGAGCAAAACAAAATTCTTTCAGAATTCATTCTTATGATGGTTTTCAAAGTAGAAATACAGTACACACAGGAGTACTTTTCTGTGGTTTTCTGCCCATATCACTTTAAGAAAAAAAATAAGCACAAATATTTATATTTTGTTTGTTCCTGAATCTTGTTCCTCTCTTCTGCTGAGTCCAGGAGTCTGGTTGTGGTGTATTAACCATATTCACTGAGAGAACCTGAATCAAAGTTTATTAACTCACAAGCTGTATAGCCAAGCCTTGACTCCCCAGGCCCCCCTTCCAAATGTTCTCTTGCATTCCTCCACAGCTTTCTTGTAATTTTCCAACTCCTGTGTAGAAAAATTTATTGTTCTTATCAGCACAAACCACATCTGCTCTCCTTATCAAGCATAGCTCAGTTCTGCTCCCACAGCTTGTTAGGGATCAAAGGTTCATTGATTTTGCTCCAAGGTCTTCACAGAATTGCCATTCTCATAACATCTTCATCAATTCCCACATTTGGTCTGGGATTTTCCAAGGGCCTGGCCTGCAGTGTGGGTGGTGACATGAGCATTGTCAGAAGGAAGCATGATGCTGGTTTTGTATATATTTTTATATATTCCATTATTTTCCTTAATTATTGTTGCATTGAAGTTCTTTAGTTTCCAAACGAAAAGTGTCTCTTCCTTACTGTCTTTCACTATGGGCGAAGGGAGAAGAGTTAATAGAGAGCATTTGTAATTTTTTTAATCACCCAGCATTAAATCTTGACAAGAGTCAACTCCAAAAAATAGTTTTTTAATTAATTTTTGTATATTTATTGCAGGAATAGATAGAAAGTAACAGAGACATTTGCATTCACAAGGCATTAATCTGTTTTCTATGCCAGGAACCATTCTAAAGCCAGAGGCCAAAGGATTATGGAAATTTTTTCTCATCCATGACATACAAATATGTTTCAATTTAATCCCTAAAAACAACTACTGCATCAGTAGAAATTGTCATGGTGGAGCAGGCTAACAGTCTGTTTAGTTCATTGTCCTGTCCTGCAGTACCCCAGAGTATATAGAACTGTTACGCTGTGCTTTAGAGTAGGTTAGAGAATTCCTTCTTATTTCTGTCCATGACTTGGGGAATGAAAATACCGTCACAAATTTGGTTAAAATGCATTCTGTTCCTCTGCTGGTCAGTCTGTATTCATATTCTTTTTTGTGTCTGTTTGAATGTTGAACAATCATGTAGAAAAAAATTTTGTAAGCTAATTTGAATCTGTGTAAAATGTGTATAGTTTTATGACAAGTTTTCTGATGTTTATACCAACATTAAAAATAGACACACATAAAATATTTATATCCCAAACAGATCCATGTCATTCTTTCAAAATGTGCCCTGATAGCTTTGCATCACTGACTACTTGTTGATTTGTATTTCAGATAGTTGTAGTTTCTTCTAACTTTTGCATTTGCCAATGCTCCCGTTCAAGAAGAAGACCAAGAGAGAAAGAGATGAGTTTAGTGAATGCATATTAGGTCCTGGAGCCAGGAGTTCTCAGTAGTGCTGTTCCTCAAAGGCGCATATATTTCATGTACCACTGTTTCAAGCTGTTTAAAAAAACACAACAAAACGAGCAGTTCTTGAAACCAGTAGTTCTTATGGTCTACTGAGAGCACTTTTAACCAGATGTTGCGTTATTGTATCATAGTTCAATACCACGAGCAGGGCCTTGGTAAAGGCTATTGAGTGTTTTGGGGTTTTTTTATTTGGCTTCCTTAGTCTGCCTTTGATTGTAGTCTCAAGAAGGGTAAGTTGTTATCCCATCTGGTACTTCCAAGCCCATGTGTAGCCTGCATGACTAGTTTTACTTTGGTATTGAAAACTAGCAATTTACATACCAGATTTATAGACTCATAGAATCATAGTATTTTTCAGGTAGAAAAAGACCTAAACAATCATCCGCTCCAGCCTTTGACCTAACTCTGTTAAACTAGCTCTACCAGCCCACTGCTAAACCTATGATTTTTAATCAGATTTGGCAATGGTGATTCAGCTACTTCCCTGGGCCTCCAGCCCATTCCAGTGCTTAATAACCCTTTCTGTAGAGAAGTTTTTCCTGATGTCCAACCTAAACCTCCCCTGGCACAACTTGGAGCCATTTCTCCTCATCCTATCACTTGTTAATTGTGAGAAGAGACCTCACCCCACTACAACCTTGTTTTAGGTAGTTATAGGAAATGATACGCTTTTCTCTCATTCTCCTGTTCTTCAGACTAAACAACCCCAGTTCTCTTAGCTGCTTCTCATAAGGTTTGTTTTCCAGGCCCTTTATCAAACTTGGTTGCCCTTCTGTGGACGTGCTCCAGCACCTCTGAACACAGAGTACTGAACACAGTACTCAAGGTGTGGTCTCACCAATGCCAAGTACAGAGGGAAAATCACTTCCCTCCTGCTGAACGACCTGATACAAGCCAGGGTGCTGTTGGCTGCCTTGGCGACCTGGGCACACTGCTGGCTTATATTCAGCTGGCTGTCAGTCAACATGCTTAAGTCCCTTTCTGCCAGGCAGCTTGGGAAGTTACTTTATGAATTTTTTTTCCAGAATACTGTCATATAAAAGATAGTAAAACAGTATGCTGACAAAATGCAAATTAACTTATGTGAGGCAAAATTGATCTCCCTTAACTCTTTTCCCCTTCCATGATCCTTCTAGTCTCTGAAGCTCTACTACAGAGAGTTTTAGCTTATGAAGTGTGTAAGCCTACTAGCTATAACTCGGTTCCTTTACTCAGTTCTTGAAAAGGTTGAAAATTATCATCTTTCTGAGAAATATGTTTTTTTTTACAGATAGGATTTTAAATTTTTTTTTATGGGCATTATTTTTTACTTCATTATCACCATTTTTTTTCTTGAGAGGAAGACTTTTGTCATAGGCTAGGGGATGCAGGCTCAGCAGAGGGGTTGTTACTTATTCCTTCTGTTTGTGGACTACCACAGAAGGTGTCTCAATGCCACCTTGGTACCACGCCATGTGAGATGAGATGGCCCGTACTACATCTGTGTTATATTTGCTCTGAAACTCCTGTGGAGACTGAAAGAGAGATTGTGAAGGTAAGAGATGCAGCTTGCTGCCTGGGGCATCACAGACTTGGTATCTGAGGTAGACCAAGTAATTCATAATACATGATACACCCTCTTTGGTGTCAGAGGAAGGTAAATAAATAGGTCTAATCTCAAAAGCCTGTAGTGTCCAAGCTGTTCTTTAATTGTTGTATTGCCCAGTTCCAACACCTTCACTGACAGCAGGCTGTGCTGTAAACTTAACTTTTACTTACTTAACTTAAGTGACTATTGTGACCTGGTGAAATTAATGTAGCATGATGTACAAGTGGGCTTGTTTCTTAGCTTCTATATTACGCTTAGGCTGTACTGACTCTGGGATGGTCTCATCTGAGGACAGCATTTTTGAGAAGGTTGGGATAGTGGGTAGCAAGCTTTGCAGTGTGCCCAGGACTACATACAGGAGCAAAAAATGGTTAAAGAAGCAGTAATGGTTAAAGAGCATGTCAAAGGAAAGAGCTGCATGGCCTGATGCAGTATTTTGGATGCAATGTATTTGCTTTGTTTTTGTGTATGCTTCTGTAGCTAGAGAGAAGTCAGTTATCTTTTAAAAGGCAATTGCTTCCTCCTGTTGGCTTTCATACAATACCCACAGCTAAATTTTTCTTACCAAAAGGCTGTTTTAGGGATAGCTTTTATGTGTTAGTGTTTGGAATTGATCTGTTTGTTGGGGGTATAAAAAGTCCTTAAACTGAATGAGTAGGTAAATGGGAGGTGTTTTCTTTTTTCAAAACTCTGCTTTCAAATGACTGTTTATACTTATCTGCATTGCTAGGCAGTCCCTGGGAAGCAGGGGAACAAGAATCCTGGAGAGAAGTTCAAGGAAGAATAATCTCAGGGTGGTCTATCATACCAGCAACAAGTGAAGTGCTAGTTCAGTTGGATCTAGCCAAGTTGCAACTTTCTAAATTTTCAGCTAGGTGTTGTTGAGCACCCCTAGAATTTTTCATTCCACTTCATCTTCTCTGCTGCTGTTCATTGACAGGAATTGAAAATCATATCTAGTTTTTAAAAGATTTTCTGTGTAATTGTCCACCTTATTATACCAGATAACATTTGCTGTCTTAAAAGATTAGGCAGATGTTTTGCCATTATCCCTCCAGTGTGCAGCAAGGCAGAAAATAGTGGGAATTTTTAACTTCGGTGGAGATGATTTGCTTTTATAGGTATTACACTCTGTGCTGTTGAATTCTGTGCTTGGTGCAACGTGTATTTTGCAGGTAGGTGTGTATCATTTGGTGCAAAATGAAGAAGAATCACTTCTTAGCTGTAAAAAGAGCCTGAAACCTCACGGAATTTTTGGAAAAAAAGAAAGGTAGTCACAGAATTTCAAGATTGCTTTTAATATTTATTATTAAACCTTAATTCAGTTAGAAGCATGGTAAGATATATGGCTCATGTTTACAGATTGCCTGTTGTGAGAAATGCTGTAAAAGCTTGATGTGCCTGCATTATGTTATTATTCATATGCTTATACACTGCGTGCTGCTAGGCTATATGCTTGTTTATGTTCTAGACAGTGTACAACAGAGAAGGATTTTATCAATTACTTTCTTACCAGAGGAAGCAGCTAAGGGTTTGGTTATTCAGGTTACAGGGAGATGTAGTCATAAAATGTATTTTAAAATGGTGGAAGTACTCGTGACCAACAGAGACCAAAGAAGTGGAGGGATAGTTCTGCTAATTACTTTCTGTTTATAAACCCAAAACAAAACATGCTAAAAGCTTTGTCTTGAATTTCAGTAATTACTTTTTTACTTGTTTTGGCATCCATGTTTTATTACCTACTGCATTTAAAATCCTAAGAAGGCATCAAGTAAAAAGAAGCTGAAAAATACCATGAAGTTTTCTAATTTTCTCGTCTCCAATGAACACAGGGAACAATGGAACTGGGAACAGCCACTTAGGTGAGTTGCACCTTATGCTGTCAGATTTGCTTTAAAATTTACAACAACTAATTTCCAGAAATTGTGGAAGGAAACATGCCAGTTGCATGCTTGTATACACCCTAGCTGTTGCCAGGTTTTGATATACAATGTCATGATATCAAAAGTTCTAAGGCAAAACTTTTCCCTTCAAGCAGAATTCATTTGGTTTGGGAGTATTTATCATGTGTGTAACCAAATTAGATCTAGTTTATCATATTTCTTGCTCTCAAGCTTCATCTAAACAAGTTCATCTATGCATTTTTTTGTGTAGTTAGTAAATTTCAGGCAGGAAGACTAGTGAATACTCTTTCTCCTACGGAGTTCATGATGTGTAATATTAAATTGAACTTCAGATTGCCTGTATAAGAAGATATATGTAAATGTAAATAAATCTTTTATTTTTTTCTCAATGTTAGTATAGTAATATATGTCTTTTTCTAAAGATGCATCCTGGAAGGGATATTGCCTCTTCTAGATGTCTCTGTTTCTCTCCATTATTTACAGAGGGCTTGGGTGACTATCATAGAATCATGGAATGGCTGTTCTAGATGACCTGAAAGTTCATCTTGTTCCACCTAGTGCATGGGCAGGGACACCTTCCACTAGATCAGGTTGCTCAAGGTTGCATCCAACCTGGCCTAAACACTTCAGGGATGGGGTAGCCACAATGTTCTTGAGCAACCTGTGCCAGTGTCTCACCACTCTCACAGGAAAGAATTTCTTCCTAATGTCTAACCCAAATCTCCCTGCTTCAAGTATGAAACCATTTCCCCTTGTCCTCTTGCTATACGCCCATGTAAAAACCCTTACTCCAGCTTTCTTGTAGGCTCCTTTCAGATATTGGAAGGTTGCTATAAGGTCACCTTGGAGCCTCCTCTTCTCCAGGCTGAACAACCCCAACTTCCTCAGCCTGTCTTCACAGAGGAAGTGCTCCAGTCCTCTGATCATTTTAGTGGCTCTCCTCTGGACACATTCCAGGAGCAATATGTCCTTATGTTGGAGACTCTGGAACTGGACACAGCACTCCAGGTGGGGTCTCACAGGAGCAGAGTAATGGGGGATTCTTCTGATGCAGCCCAGGACACAGCTTTCTGGGTGGCAAGTGCACACTGAAGGCTCATGTTAAACTTATGGTCTGCCACCACCCCAAAGTCTTTCTCAGGGCTGTCGTCAGTCCTTTCTCCTCCCAATCTGTATTGGTGCGTGGGGTTGCCTCAACACACTGGAGTTTAATACTGAGACAGTGGGTGAGAGAAATTCTATTACTTCATGGGGGAGAATATTTTGACACTTTTTAATGCATAGTTATTATTACTGAGCAAACAATACTACAGAAGACACACACGGTTCTCATAAAGAAAAAGTATTGCAACTCTGTCTTCTATTCAGACTCCCAGGACTACTATAGTGAAAGAAACTGTAGATATTTTTCAATGTTGTCGTAAGAGTCACTTGTGAGGTACTTGTGCAGGTTTATACAGAAATTCAAGCTCCATCGTCCCAGAAGTCCGTTGGACCAAGAAGAGCATCTGGCCTGGTGGGACGTGTCCCTGCCCATGGCAGTGGGGTTGGCACTAAATGAGCTTTAAGGGTCCTTCCAACCCAAAGTGTTACATGATTCTATGAAAAAGAGAACTGGCCGTACCCTGGCAGTAGTGAGTTGCAAGAGGGAGGAACACTGACAAGTGTCAGCAAGGAAGGTATGGAGTTGACCATTCTGCTTTCTTTATTCCAGAGTTCCAGCAGTGCATCAAAGAACTCCTCTTTCAGTTGTGACAAAGGATCACGGCAAGTATTTCTTTTGTGTTTTGTGTGGTAGTGACATATAATGCTGTGGTGAGTTTAAGTTTTGTTATTTGTGGTTGTCATTTCTGTGACTTCAGTCTTCTGTGAGGTGTGTCCTGCTGTTCAAGGACCATTTTTACAATCTCTGAGAAAACAGCTGGGCGTGTTTGCTGAGCTTACTTTTAAATTAATGACTATAATTTTCTGATTGTTCTATTAAGGACAAGGTAAGGTGCCTCATCATGCCCTCCATGTGGAAAAGGAGGCATTAGAGTAGATAGTATCTGTAGACTAACCTGTGGAATTAGTTGCATTATACTGGTGTCTGTTGCAGTTTGGAGACTAGTTTTCAGCTCACTTCAGTGTAACTAAGAGCAGATTTCAAATGGTATCTGTTTACAGTGTTTTACATGTTAGTGGTGAATCCACCGGTCTGTAAAGCATTTGCAGAGTTCCGTGGCAAAATAATCTGTGCAGACGTAAGTACCAATATGTTTGTTATTTAAAGTTGCAAATACATTGCACTAGTGTTTGTCAGAATTTCTTGTATTCATTTTACTGCTTTTCTATGCTAATGGTTGCAGAGATTTTTTCATTATAGCTTTGATGTGCAGAAATGTGCTGTGTGTAGTGAACTGAATAATTTGAACTCTATAGGCATACAGTAAATTATAACTAACAGAAATACTGGAGACATCAGATGTTTGACTGCATGAGTCCAGATTTCAGTTTCTTCTCATTTATAGGCTATGTTTGTCCTCTGCTGCTTTATTCTGAACTGCCACATTTTATTTCTTCACAGAAGTGTAGACTTTGATCACATTATGGAGGAAGGCTATGAACTTGACCTCACTTACATCACAGAGCGAATCATTGCTGTATCCTTCCCTGCTAGCTGTTCTGAGGAAACTTACCTCCACAATCTACAAGATGTAACCCGAATGCTCAAATCCAAACATGGAGATAATTACTTGGTATGTGGAGGATCAGTCCTTTGTGATACATTCTCTGTCCTGCCAGAAGACCACTTGTAGCTCCACATATACCATTACAAACTGAAAGTCACTCATTTCAAGTATCTTTGGTCCACCATTACAGCTTTGCAAACAAGAGCAAGATTTTCAATAGTATTTTAAGCTGTTAGACAAGGACAGATATTAAAAGCATATTTCTACTGGTGTCATTGCACTCGCTGTTGTGATAGCCCGTAGTCAAATGCTGTAGAATAATTATATTGAATAGTACAATAATTACAGTGTTTTAATTGGCCAAAATAGGCCTTTAAAAGATGCAAACCTGCAAAACCAAAAAAAGATTGCAAACCTGCAATGTTAAGTGCATTCTGTCTTGAGCCATGTCTGGGTCCTCAGCTAGGTGTATCTGATGGTCTGTGGCCATCATGTCTTGACTGTCTCTACTATAGATTGTGAAATTATTTAAAAATTGTAAAAGCAGGGTTGCTGTGTTTGTGTTCTCTCCAATTCTTTTTCAATAACATGATTTAGATGAGGTTTTTTTTCCTGCTGTTTAGTTTTCTACAGAAACTAAGTTGTAAGCAAATCTGTTAGCTCAGTGTGAAGAGTTTTGTTTTTTTAAATGATGACCCAAACTTTTAATCTCCTATAGTGTCATCTGGCTGGTGTATTCCTTGTCTCAGCTTGTTCCGTGAATGCGAATTTAAAAACAGGGCCATATTTTGTTTCCCTTTTTCTTCTGTGGTCTGTGCAAACTATTAGAAGCAAATTAATGAACTAAGAATCTCTGCACTAGTCAGAGAAAAGAAAGAAAGAAGAAAGATAAAGTATTATGTAATGCATTTGTTACAAGATAGTTCTTAAAGTGGCCAAAAATCAGTAGTGTTTTCATGCAGTGTATTTTCATTAATAGATTGTTTCTGCAACAAATATTTATTTGAAAATACAGACTTTCATAGTAAGGAGATTTAGAGAATAGAATGAAGCATACTTTTATTCCCTGATAAAATTGTCTCTTTAAAGGAATTCCTCTTTAAAGGACTACAACTGTTACTGCAAGATTCAAAGCCTTGGTTCCAAGTGAATACTGTTTTACAGCAGTACTTTCAAAATACACACTGTGCAAACATCTGTCAGAAATCAAAAAACAGTTGCTGTGTCAGATGAAAAACTCAGTTTGCAGCTTTTTGATTTACTTCATTGGTACTATGTTTCTCATGGTGATCTGACTGAAATTATTGCCACACATTGTACTTGTAGGAGAGAAGTAATACTCAGTTGTTAGATATTTTGAGCTTTTAACAACAGCAACAAAAATCCAATATAAGCTTCTCTGTATATTAGCTGATTTTATTCTCATTTCCTAAAACTGATTTTTTCTGTTTAAAACAGATAAATATGGTTTTTTTCAGTGTCTCTAACAGGTTTTATTGCATTGTTTATTACCAAACAAAGCAGCTCTCTCTTGATGTTGATTTAGAGCACTGATAAAGGAGCAAGTTCCTTTTCTTTCTGTCTGTTGCTGTTTTAGTGTGATACAGTTACATTTTTGTATCTACAGTGACTGAAAGGTCAATTTGATGAGTAAACTATTGTGAATTAGCTCTACATAGAGTCATGCAGAGAGGCTGATGTATTCTGATGTAATCTGACAGTAGATAGTACTATCTATATTCGTGGTCAGTTATTTTTCTCAAAAGTGAAATGAACCCCAAACCCACTGCTATAATTTCTAAAAATATTTCAGTGGTTACACTGTAGTCTTAGCATATACATATTAGTCAATAGGTTAGACTTATATATCAAGTGCTTTGTATTTTCTTGGTCTTGCATAGGTAAATGATACAGTAATGCTTATCTGTTGCTGTTGCTTTCTGAGTTGGAACTATTTGTTAATTTTAGCTTACATCATGTTTTGCGTTGCCCTTCTCTTTTCTTGACACAGGGCTGCTACTGGTTTCAGCAAGCAAGTTTGGTCCCACCTGATGAAGGAGTTTTGCTTGCCTGCTCTCCTAGTCTTTTCTCTTTAATGGAGCAGGCTATAGGCTTGTAATTGTTCTCCAGTTAGTACTTTGTGTCATATGACCACAGTAGATCTTTTGATTCCAAAACTGCAGGCTACATGATATTTGTTTCTATTCTTTGGC
Source organism: Heliangelus exortis (assembly GCF_036169615.1). Taxonomy (NCBI): domain Eukaryota; kingdom Metazoa; phylum Chordata; class Aves; order Apodiformes; family Trochilidae; genus Heliangelus; species Heliangelus exortis. The sequence continues at coordinate 56,571,054 of NC_092423.1, read as the reverse complement.
ATTCTGTGTTTCTGGTAATTAAATTTATTTAACTTAATTTCTGGTGATTTGGTATCTCTGGAAAGCTGATTAAGGAGCAGACCAAATCTAATACCCTTTGGTACCTTTATAAAGGTCTCTTCTTCAGCTAAAAGGTCTCCGTATCTTTGTTGTATGGTGTTGCTGAGCATACAGCAGAGTAAGACCATTAGTATTGCCTTAATAGTACATCTTACTTCCTAGTTCAGGATTAAATCATATGGGAGGTAGGAGAGTGATGTTTCCTCTCTGCTGTGTATAACGAAGAGAAGTTTCTTTTTCCCCTCTTGTTTTATCTGAATTCATTTTTATTCTTTAGACAATTTTCTATTTTTTGTCCTGAAATTTAGAGCAAAATAGAGTTTCATATAATTAAAGGCTAATGTTTTTCTTTCTTGTACCAAAACACAATTAAGTAGAGTTAGGATATGCAAAAAAGGGGCCAAAAGGGATGCAGTTAATGTTCCTTGTTTTGTTATTGTATGTGAAATGCTGGTTCCTGTAGCTTGAGGTCTCTGTTCTGCAGTGATAGGACTTCTGAGTATCTCAGTTTAATCTCTATAGTTTGACAGGGACTTTGATACAACAGCATTTTTTGAGTTTGGCATCTGATCCATCAGTGACTAAAACCCATCATGAATAGGACCATATCCTGATACACAGAGATTTTTAACTGATCTTACATATAAATACAAGAAAGATTAATTTTTTAAAAAAAGTTCTCACCAAAAAGCACTTTTTTCTGTTGAAAATTTTAGGTAGTTGATCTCTTAACATAGCTTCATAGCTAATTTTAAGAATTCTGTACTGAGAAATACACCTTTCCACTAAATTGTTCTACAAATATTAAGGTGGATAGAAAATTACAGAATTTTTTGTCAGTAATTTGTATAAGGCACTTCTGGTTTCACTCCTGTTAAATTACAGTTGGCATTTCTGGAAACGTAACTATACTCTCAGCTGCAAATATTGATGTATGTTCTAAATAATACAGACAGGGCACATAAGAATTTTTAGGTGCCATTTAGCTCTTTGTTAACAGTAATCTGTTTAAAATGCAAAAAATATATCATAATAAAGACCATGTTCCTCCTCATACAAAGATGCTTTATGTTTTTTGAGGTCAGTCAAACTGGTGTATACCCTTTATAGTCAATATCGTATGTGATTCCAGAACCTTATGCACCTTAAAATAGAAGCTGTTTTGTTGGGTACCTTGTTAATTTGGGGGTCTTCTTCTTTCTCTGGATGGATTTCTCCTTTAGAAAATGTACTTTTTCCTATAGACGGTATAATGTGTTCCTACTTCCACTGTGTCCACGATGGGGGTTGCGCATCAACATGTTTAAGTGATCAGTCAGCAGCAGACACCACCTTCTATAAGAATAATTATGTAGTTTATTTATCCCCTTCTGTTCTTGGCTTCTTTGCTGATACTGCTTGTTAATGCCAAACAGGATGGAACACTTCAGAAAAGGGTTCTTAAATTCTTTTTGTAGTAGCAAGTTGTATATTGAACTTACGTCTTGTATTTACTGTTTCTCATGTTTATGGTCTGTTTACTCCGTTCTGGCAGTGTAGTGAGATTTTTAAAGTTATTATGAATGTTGTCTGTACTTAATTCATGATATGAAATTGCTACACTATAGAAAAGAATCTGCTTCAGTAGCATTTTTTCAGTTTCCCAGGTCTCTCAGTATACCTCTGACTAAAATAAAACCATGTGAAATAAATAAAATGTAGCAGAATTTTAATTGTCTTTTTTCAAAATATGCATTTGTTTTCATCTTTAGTTCCCTTGTATTATAACTGAATACCTAAAATACATTTGCTAGTGCTATCAGACTTCAAATGTCTAGTTTATTAAAACAGTAACCAAACCTGAGGCCTTACCAATTGTAGTTTCTTGTACTTACAATGTGTTTCAAATACAGCAACTTACTACATAAACTACGAAGTCCTGAAGGTTGATATTTTTTTCTTTCTTTCTGAACAGGTGTTAAACCTCTCTGAAAAGAGGTACGACCTTGCCAAGCTTAATCTGAAGGTATTGCTTTTTTCCCCTAACATACCTATCTTCCTAGTGTTTAATAAAGTGGCCTGTATCATACATCACTGAAGCTATGCAGGCAGTGATGTATGGAGTAATAGAAAAACTTTTGAGAGATGATAAAAAGCCTCACATGTATCCCTTTTTATTTTTTCCAAAGTTCTTTTTCAGGTCTGTTAGATCATGCTTTACATAGCCATTCCTATTAGACTTTGCACGTGGGACCTGAAGGCCATTGTGACTACTGAAAAATTTGTATCAAGTGATTTTACTTCAAGCAGACTTTCTTTGTGCAATTGCTGGTTACTGGGGGTTATATACTGTAATGTACAATCTGAGAGCTGAAGCTAGTGAGCTCTGTTCAGAGACAGATTTTCCTTCTGTATTTTCTTTTCATAGTTGCTTCTCTGCACAATAGAGAGATAAGGAAGAGAGCTATTGATATCTGTATTTAGTTCCTCCTCACCAATTGTTGTATTTATTTGTTGTAAATTAAATAAATTAAATAATTAAATAAAAATTAAATATAAATAAATAGTAAGTAAATTAAATAAATCAAATTGATAATGAGCCAACGGTGTGCCCAGTTGTCCAAGAAGACTAACAGCATCCTGGTGTGTATCAGAAAGAGTGTGGCCAGGAGGACTAGAGAAGTGATTGTCCCCATGTACTCAGCACTGCTGAGGCTGCACCTCTAATACTGTGTTCAGTTTTGTGCCCTTCACTGCAAGAATGACATTGAGGTGCTGGAGCATGTCCAGAGAAGGACAACAAAACTGGTGAAAGGTCTAAGGCAGGAGCCTTATGATGAGTATCTGAGGGAACTGGGCTTGTTTAGTCTGATGAAAAGGAGGCTGATGGGGGAGACCTTACTGCTCTCTACAACTATCTGAAAGGAGGCTGTAGCAAGATGCGGGTTGGGTCTCTGCTCCCCAGTAATAATTAATACAACAAGAAGGAATGGTCTTAGGTTATGCTAGGGCAGGTTTTAATTGGATAGTAGGAAAAATTCTTTACCAAAAGAGTAGTCAGGCACTGGAAAGGACTGCACAGAGGAGTGGTGGAGTCACCATCCCTGGAGTTTTTTAGGAGATACATAGATGTGGTGCTCAGAAACATGGTTTAGTGGTGGAACTGGCAGTAGTAACTTAACGTTGGACTTGATGACCTGAAAGGTCTTTTCCAACCAAAACAATTCTAGAGGTTTGGTTATATACACTTATTTGTGAATGTTAAACTTGTTTAATTGCAGGTTATGGATGTGGGGTGGCCTGATCTCCATGCTCCACCACTCAATAAAGTGTGCACCATCTGCAAGGCTATGGAGTCGTGGCTGAACAATGATCCTCAACATGTGGTAGTGATCCATTGCAGAGTAAGAGTTTTGTGTATCTGTATCTCCTGTCAATTTGTATTGATTTTCAAAACCGTTGTACTTTATTCTTACTAATTTAAAATTTTTTAAAAAGTTTAATCTGATTCTGATGTTGGAAACAGAGTGCCAGATCTTCGGTTTATTTAAGTAAGCTTAAATCCACTGACCTTTCATGCCTGTTAAATACTGCTTTTTATGATAACTAGGTTTCTAACCTCTGCACTGGGTATAGCATTCAGTGGTGTTAGTTAACTTCCTTCAAAGGTCAGTATTACTGTTGTGAACATAGTAGAAGCTTGATGTTTCTCCAGCTCAATAGCAAACTCTTTAAAAGGCCTTCATGTGCTGGTTCTGTTATGGGATAAGGATTGGCAACATATCATATGTCATCCCTTTTCATGTAGTTGTAGGAAAGAGAGCATTAAGTGCTTCCTGGGTACTTCTGACAGGTTGTAACTGCAAGCTTCATTGCACTGCCTTACAGCAAAGAAGTGCAGTGTTTCTCTTGCTTGCTCAAAATGAAGGTAAATAAAGAGAAGCCTTAATAAAATACAGAAAAAAATCATTCAGATCTGAGATGGTAGCTCTGCTGCTGACACTTGAGGCAAATACGTCTCTGTATTACTGGCAGATGTTAGTGGAAACAGATGGTAGGACTAAAACTTCTCTTCAAGTCAGATTATATAGTCCCTAGTCTGGAATTGCTTGCATGCATGCAGAATGCCATGATTGTTAGCAACACCATTGAATTCTTACTAATTGCAATATTGCATCTGAGAGAAGGACCTGCATATTTTGTATAAAAATTGGTAATGTGTGTTATTGATTAATACCTTTACTAATGATTTTAAAGTTTCCAGACACGGAGATAGGTGCAGCTACTTCTATCAGCTGAGAAACTAAAATTGTTTTGAAATCTGTATGAATTACTGCTTGGTAAATGTATGTCATGTAAGTTATTAAACAAGATTTTGAAACATTTTTAAAACTATCTGTAGCAAAATAAATAGTAGCTATTATAACTCTGGTGCTGGGGAAGTAAAAATGCTGAAACTGGTATGCTTTTCAAAATAGGTACATTATAGCATTTGACATCAGAAATTTCAACATTATTTAGACTTGTCTTGCATGATCACTGGAAAAATAATATAAAATTAGAACAGTTGATACATTGTTTCTAATACTGACGAAGATTATTTTTTACAAAATCATCTCTGAATCAGTTAGACTTGACAGGCATGTACATAGAAATACCATTTAGTGGTTTTTATGTCACTTGTCAGACAGTTTGCATAGATGAGACAATCTGCTGCCCATCATTGCCACCTTTCCAAAAACACAGGAGATGCATGATAAAAAGGATTCTCTGAATCTCCCATCTTCAAGTTTTGTTTAGTATGGGTCTTAAATACAATAATGCCAAATAATGTAGTAAACAATTTATCATTCCCTTTTTCCTAATACAGGGAGGAAAAGGAAGGATAGGTGTAGTTACATCATCATATATGCACTTCACCAATGTATCTGCAAGGTAAGTTACGAATAATGCATAGTGTGTGGTTTTTATAATTCAGGAAACATTGCAAAAAGATGTCTTTTAATTATAGTACTGTTGGTCAGCTCTTTCTTTGTAAGTTAAGGTTTGCCAGGTTTTCTTCTTGAAGAGTCTTGGAGAATTTCTTAAAGCAGCCTGCTTTCATGAAAGAGCCTGCTTTCAGCAGGAAGTTGGACTATGTGACGCCCTAAGGTCCCTTTTAATCTGAGACATTCAATGTGTCATCAGGAAAAATCTCAAAATGTTTTTTTGAGAGGAATGAAAAAATATTCAAGAAGCCATTTTTATATAATGAGACTGTCTTCTTTAAACCCCTCTATTTGCCACAGCCATCAAGTTGCCTCTTTTAATCATCAAGAAACGAATCCTGTAGTACTTCAGGAAAACAGTTGCTAGAATCTTGAATGAATATTGAATAGCTAATTTCTGGACATTTATCATAGTGCAGAATGCAGTTTAAGAAATAATCTAGACTTTATCTTGCAGTCAGTTCAAACAATAGGTTTCTGATTACATCCAAGGTACCTTAAGGTGCGTGAGTCCATGGGCCATGATGAGATTCATCTGCAGGTTCTGATGGAACCATGCCACTATCAATCATATTTGAGAAGTCATGACAGTCCGGTGAAGTTCTTGCTAACTGGAAGAGGGGAAATATAAGTCCCATTTTTAAAAAGGGGAAAAGAATGTCAATGAAGGCATGATTTGAAAGCCTGATCCAGTATCCCATCAAGGCAGCTTGTAATTTCTGATTAACTTGTGAAAAATTGTATAAATTCCATTTTTGATTTGGTATGCATATGTATAATTTGCATATTTTTTTTTCTTTGGAACTCCTTTAGGTTGAACTACATGTGGAATTTAAAATTTGATTCCAGAGAATGATTATTTTGAACCTTCTTATGTCCTAATGTTAGTCCGCACTGTCAACTACATCTGTTGAGATACATTGCTTTTATAGATACAACAGAATCAACACAGAATCATGGAATCCCCTGCCCTGCACTTCTTTTCCTTTCCAAGTATTTTAGCATATTTCAAGCAGTAACCTGCTAAATTTCCAAGATATTCCTGAACTGCAATAACATGGTATTCATGTCTTTCTTTTTACAGTGCTGATCAGGCTCTAGACAGATTTGCAATGAAGAAATTCTTTGATGATAAAGTTTCAGCTTTAATACAGCCATCCCAAAGAAGGTATTTAATTTATTTCTAATTCATACCAATAACAATGTTAAGACTGTTTTCACAAGATCCTCCAGTGATTTCTCAGCTCTCAGAACTTGACATGACTTTTTTTACCACACTGTTATCTATGTTCTTACTGCACTGTTTGTTGACAAAAAACAATGGCACAATCAATTTTTAATTGTTCAAAAGTAATAATTTTCAAAAGTAATTATTTTTTCTGTGGCATAAATGATGTGTATGAAATGTGTGTTGGTTATTTTGCAATAAAGGTCTTATTACCATTTACCTGGAGGATCTACAGCTTATACATCTGCCCCATGTCCATGCTAGGAAATGTTTCTCAAAACATGCATTATTCATTCTGTCTGGATGTCTTACCTTTTCACTCTGCATGAGCATAGTCGAGCTAGGACTCAAAATAAGCAGTTTAGAAAGTGAAGTTCTAGGGTTCATTATTAATATCACTTTGACACAAGGTAAGGAAGGATTCAGAATCAAAAGAAGTTGGTCTCTGTCAGACAAGTAATTGTGACATAGCTGAATCTTCTTTTAGAAACCTAAATATTAACTGATTTGATTTAGTATTTACTGTTTGGTTAATCAGTGTGTATACAGTAGGATTTTTATACATTGTTCAAAGGATAAAGCTTTACTAGTAATAAAACTAGAAAAATAAGTGGTAACAATGAGCATAAGGCATTTGGTTTTGCTAATCTCTGAATGAACTTTTTTGTTACCTCTTGAACCCATTTGCTGACCCGCACATCTCTTTTTCACTTGAAAAATAGTAACACAGCATTACATTAGACCTGAAATAAAATCATAACTAGTTTAGTGGCATTTTTTTTTTCTTTTTTTCTTGTATTTTTTTTTCCAACTCTATGCCTGTATGTATGTGTATTGCATTTTAATAGTAAGGATTTCAGGTCGATGCCTACTGGTAGGGAAGTCTGAACCATAGGAGCAAAAGGAAATACATGTTCTTAATCTTCACACCCAGAAGCCTTATGCTGGAGGCATATTTCCATGAGATCCAGAGACCCTCACAGCAGCCTTTGTGAACTGTGAACAATTTTTTGCAACTATGTTGACAGGAAGCTTCAGTAGCTACCAACTTAGGTTATCTGTATGCAAGCCATAGAGATGGTGTATGGTGTAAATGGTGATCCCTAGATTTTCTGCTCTTTCAAAGGACACTTGCATAATTCCTCTGTGAGGCAGAGGGGAGGAAGTCTCAGAGGAACTCACTTTGCCTCCTGTCTGAGTGAAAGAGTCTTTGCTCAGCAGTGCTTAAGTTGAGCTGCCCTTACCATGTTGCAGGCACATGGGCACACAGGTACTTGGGAGTGTCACTTCCCCATGAAGACATTGGAGGTTCTCCAAAAAATTTGTCATAATCATTCTCCTCCTGAACCTGGCTTTTTAAACTTTTGCCTGGTCTGGTAGTGGCTATTCATCCTACTGCAGAGAAAGGAAAACCAGCTCTGTAGTATATGTAGGAAATGTTTAATAGTTTCTTGATCCCATTATTAACAGTCACCTAAATAACTCTCTTAATGTGCTTTCCTCTGGAACCATTCCTAGGTAATTATTATCATTTCCTTGTTAAAATCCAATTGATATATAAGTAGGTATAATTTGAATGAACATCAAAATGATAACATTTGAAAATACAGCCATTTTTGGTATTTTAAAACTTTTCCTTCTTTAAGTTTTGTCTAGAAAAATAAATTGTCGCTATTAAGTGCATTGGTCCTGAAAGTATCAGTTAGCTTTTCCTCATTGCTAGTCAGATGCTCTAACAGTGGCAAAAACCTAAAGACCAGATCTCCCATTCTAAATCCATTCTGGCAGTTGTTAAAAGGAATGGTTGGTCTCAGATAAGCAGTTGAAGTTTTGCCTGAGTGTGAAGTGCAGATACAGACCCTGCATATTTAAAAATTTCTCATAAACCTTAAGGATAAATCTTTGAACACACTTCTCAAAAATAAGCCAACTACCTGTAAGCCTCTTAAATGCACTGCCTTGAGAAAGGTATTTGAAAATTCAGTTGTTTGTTTGGTTTTTTTAATACTTAAAACCATGTAGTGACAGAGAAATAATGGTCAGACTGAGAGGTCACTGACAAAATGTTTTACTACACTTTTTTGTCATGTAGGTGTGACAGTTTGTAAATTTGTGCTTTTGGTGTACCACATATTTTCAGAAAGACTGAAGGAGGAAACCTAAACAGCGAATTTGCCTTTTTGTAACATTTTAAAATAAAGTGAGCTTTGCTTGTTATCTACAAAATGAAAACTATTTTAAACCACCATGACAATCCCTGTTCTGGGGTAGTAAAGCTGGCATTGTTAGGCAGGATATCTCTAGTTCTGATGTTCCCAAGAGCATGCAGTAAGGGACTGGTTAATGAAGTTTGTGTGTAAAGGGGGAAAATGAGGTTATTTTCTTTCTTTTTCTTTTTATATTCCTGAGAGTGAAGTTAAATGAAAGCCATGTTATGGGTGGAAGCAAAAGGGACTTAAAGCCAGTAGAAAACTTAAAGGACACTAATTTCCCTTCCGTATTTAAAGGCAATAGGAGGAATTTTTTTAACAGGCACTGCAGTGATACTCTCTTGCATGTACTTGCTAATTTGCTTGTAACTAAACCAGGTATTAACTAGCAGAAATACAGGTATTTTTCACATTGATATGGTAGTTTTCCCCAGTTTGGTGCTGAATGAGGTCACTTCACATTTAAAATCTATTTCCCTCCATTGGCCTTAATGATAGATTTCTTCTAGTTTTAATGAAGTACACCAGTATAGGAAATGGAGTGGCACCTATGTCATACTGTTTCAAAAGCCAGCTGAGACATTCAGTTGCAGCTAGGAATCTGTAACAAAATAATTGACTTTACAATCTCTGCTAGTTTCTTTCTTATGTAGAGTAGTGATGTTAGTAGGTAAAATGAAGACATTGACAGTAGCAATATAACAGGCATAGATTTAGTAAAGTGGTCAATTGAAGTCTTTTCATGCTGTTTTGTGAAAATTATTCTTTGGACTTACACGTAATGTCACAATGCAGCTCACTACCCATGGCTTAGAAATACTATTGTGTAAGGAATTAATTTCACTGATATGGTTGCATTACTAGTTTTGTTTAATTCTGATAAATCTTCTGTTTTTAGGTATGTACAATTCTTAAGTGGCCTTTTATCTGGATCTGTGAAAATGAATGCAGCCCCTCTTTTCTTGCACTATGTTGTGCTTCATGGCATCCCAAGCTTTGATGCTGGAGGAGGTAAATTACCTAAATTTTCCTATTCAAGTGTGGACTCAAAGTCTTGTTTCGCTTTGGAGCTTTCCAGAAAGCCTGCACGAATCTCAAAGTAGAGTTGATACCCCTCAATATCAGTCCAAATATTCTTAATAAAAAAATAAACAAATAGCAGAAGAGAAATATCCTAAAAGTAAAAATTACACCAGGTGAAATAAAACTAATGTCCTTTGGTAAATGAAGAGTTGATGCTATGATGCCTGCCTAATTTCTGAACAGTTGTGATTCCAGTCCCTGCAAAAGAGCTGAGAACCAGGTTCACAGCCATTTCTACTTTGTTTAGAAAGTAAACAAAGTCATAAATATAATCTCTTTTCTATTTTAAAGGCTGTAGTAAGTGCCTTTAAAATGAAAATGCTAAGCTAAGCTAGAGCAGCATAGTGATTGAATATAACTATATTTTTATCATCTGAGAGTTAAATAGCACCTGTCTTGTGAAATGTCATCAGCATGAATTTGTTATAGCTATTTGCTATAGCTATTTCAACAAAGACAAGACATTATTTATTTCAGTAAGACACTTAAGGGACTTACTAGTGTTGAAACAAAGCTGAGATCAAATGTTCTGTTTAATTTGGAAAATGCTTTTTTTTGGGGGGGGGGATGGTGCAGTGTGTGTTGTTTTGGCCATTCTCTTTCTTCCCTTAATAATATTTTTTTCCTGCTGAAAAAAGTAGGAAGGAAGGAGAGAAGAAAGACAGGAAGGAAGACAGATATTTAATAAGGAACAAAGTATTCCCTCTTTCTTTCCTTGCTGAAATTCTTTAAGACCCCATCCTCCCCAATTCAGAATTAGTCTAAAGATACAAAGAAGTGACTTTTTAATAAAATATAATAAAGTACTTCTTGGAGGTTGCAGAGAATGGATCTGTCCAAGCCAGTTTTGCGATGAAGGATATTTTAACAGTGAACATTGTGCTACTTGTGTGTCACTTTGCTCAGTCTGGATGTGAATGAAGCTTTCATTGTGTTACCAAGGTAAAGGAAAGTAATTTAAAAACAATCTTTTCTGTTGACTTCTTTTCAGCTTGGCGACCTTTTCTGAAATTGTATCAAGCTATGCAACCAGTTTATACATCTGGAATATAGTAAGTCATAAGAATTTTACCTCCATATTTGAATCCAGATTTTCATCTCATAATTGCAGAATTACATCATAATGTATTTTTTCTTTAAACCATAAATTTGATTTTTCTTTCTTTTCTCTCTTGTTAAGTACCTTAGGGCCAGAAAATCAAAGCAGAATCTGCATTGCTATAGACCCTGCCCAGCTTTTGAAGGGAGATATTATGGTAAGTTAATTGTATGGAATGCAAATCTGTTACTGTTTGCAGTCTCTGACCTGTTTTGTGTTCTTGTATTAAAAAAAAAAATTGAGCCAGTAGTTGGAGACATACTAAGAAAAGATGTTAATTTAGTTAACTTTTGTCAGAATCAAAATTCCTGTAAAACTCCAGAAGGATTTTAGGAGCCAAAGCAATTACTCTTAGCATTCCTGTTTCATAGCATCATTAAGTTTAGTTAGAATGTATTGCTGTTTTCTTTATAAAAGTTACTTTGTGGAGTATTTTTAAGTCAGCATTAAAATAGCCTTGTCTTGCAAGGCAACATGCACAATCCTAAATCTGTATGCTGTAAAGAAAATACCCAGTTACCATAGAATCATAGAATGGTTGGGGACACTTCCCACTAGGCCAGGTTGCTAAAAGCCCCGTGCAATCAGGCCTTGAAAACTTCCATAGATGAGGCATTCACAACTTCTCTGGGCAACCTGTTCCAGTGTCTCCACCACCCTCACAGCAAGGAATTTCCTCCTATTACTGAATCTGTATCTACCACCCACTTTCGGTTTGAAACTCTTTGCCTCATCCTACCACTACAAACCCTTCTAAAAAGTCCCTCCCCAGCTTTCCTGCAGGCCCTCTTCTGGTACTGAAAGGCTTCTGTAAGATCTTCCTGGTGTCTTCTCTTTACATGCTGAACACCTCCAACTCTCTTCAGCCTGTCTTGGCAGTAGGGGTGCTCCAGCCATCTGATAATTTAATAATAATGCTAATGTAATACACATGCAAAGCGTAGCTATGGTTGAAATGCAGCACAGTCCCTGCTCTCTCTCTTGCTTGTCATACACAGTTATGCACAGACAAACTAAACAAAGGTAGTTGCCATGCCATTCAGTTTGTTAAGACAAAAGAATATGTGGAATGAATGGTGGGGATAAGTATTGCCAGAAAGTATTCCTGGTTGATTGCTAGTAGGTTTATTATTTTGTGTACTACCTTGAGAACAGTAGGACCTCTGTCTTATACCTTGGTATCAGATTGGGGTTTTTTCCCTCTGCCTTTGTCTTTTTTCTTCTGAAATGATCTTTTTTTTTTTAAATGATCCTTCTTCTTTTTCTGTTCCCCATGCAGTTTTAAATTTTCTTTCCTTTAAAAATGGAGAAACAATTTTTAAATATGGTTTTACAAACTGGTATGCTCTGGAGGCCATAGAAAGAGGGGCTGTATTTCCATAAACAATTACAATTCTATATCAGTAAGTGGCTTAGCATATCCTAAGTTAAAATTATTTAAGGCTGTTTCTTTGAACTGGGAAGTAGAAAGAAGCAGGAACTGTGAAGTTCTCTGAACTGACCCATATTCAGCATTTTCATAAACACAATTATGTAAGAGTAAAATTTTCTGAGTAAATCCAGCAACTGTGAAAAGCCAAAGCTCTTGACAAGTCGGAGGATAAAACAAATGGTTTGGGTATTCAGTCTTCTGCATCTCCAGAAGTCCTTATGTATGATCCATATGTAAAAATAATATGAATATTTAAACAACTAAAGAAGTTAATGTTTTAATACAAAATTGTGTGAGGAGTGTATATTACCTTAAAAAAGCTCTTAAGTATTTTCAAACTTCTTTTCGCTCACATAATGTAATCAACTAGACTTACCATAGTTAATTCCAGGCTGATTATAAGTTTTGGAACAGATTAGTTCTAATATCTCTTGTCAGTGGCTTTCTTAATCCCCTTTCTGTCCTTTTTTTCACTTCTGGGTAAACCCGAAGTTTTCATCCTTTATGGTGGTGTTTTGCCTTTACATAGAGTTGCTGGGTGTAGTGGAGAATGGATGTTTATTTATCAAAGCAGTCTGTTTCTCCTACCTTAATGTTTTGGTAGTTTAAGGGTCTGATTTACTGCCACAGTTCTAGTGAAATCATGCTGGTAGTTGTGTTGGACTAAAAGAAAATAGATCCCTTCAATAAGTAGGTGTTTGTACACTTTGTTAATTTTAGTGGGTATAAAACACTGTTTAAAATAAGAAGCAAATACTATTTTACCTGGTATTATCACTGTGCTATAGGGGATTCCCTTTTAAAAAACAAAAGAAACAAACAACCTCAGATCTTCACTCTCAGATAAAATATGCTTGTTTGTGTAGATAATCTGTCAGTCTATATAAAGGTTTATAAAGATGTAGTTTGCATTGAGTCATATATTATTTTTCAATACGTGGAAAAGAACTTTTTCTGGTACAGCTTGAAGTTGTCCTGTGTACCATGGTCAACAGTGAAGAACTTCTGTAATTTGAGGCATTATGGGGTTACTGCATAGAGGGGCAGAAAGCAACAGCTTATGTTAATTTTTTCAAATAGCAGTGAGAATTTCGTAACTATGTTTTAATCCCAATTTACAGAAGCATCCCTCTTAAGCTCCTACATCTGTCTTGTGTTAATTAAGTTTATTCAGTTATCCAGTGTTTTCTATCTAGAACACTTTTCTCAATCTGCATTAAAAAAGGGTGATTTGCATTTCTTTTTAATGCATTCCAGTAACATAGCTTTTTCATAAAATCCAGATATCATGAGGTTCATAAAATAAAAACTGTGACTAAGATTACCAGATTTTGTATGTATTACTACAAGAATGCTGAGTGACTTTGTATTACACTTGACTCAAAGAATTAGTGGGTAAAATGTCTATAGATGTAGTCTAAGGGAAGGTGGTATTAGAGAGTACTGTGTTCGGCATTAGCTGTTGAAATTCATACTGAATGTTAATTTTACTAAGTTCTGTGTTGTTCTAGCCTGGGTGTCAAAACTACTGCAAATTTTCCACCATAACATAAAACAAGATCCTATAATTACTAAATTAAGTTTTTAAAAGTCCTGAATGAAGTGTAATTAGCTTGTAGGTTTGTTTTTAAAAACTCTTCATTTCTTAATTTTATTTAAAGTGGGTGTGCTATAATTCAGTTTTACAATAATTTGGTACAATGAAGTACAGATACAAGTCCGCGTTCCATTATTGTACTGACAAATGTGAATAAGTCAGAATCTATCTAATCACCAGTGATTGGTGACTGATAGTGGTGAAAATAGTAATTATTAATTTTACACATCCAGAACTATCTTGCCCTGGGCTCGTGTAATTTGAAATGGTTGAATAATGCATAACATGCTTGTTACCATGTCAGAGGTGCCTGCTGTAAATCGCTTCACTTAGCAACTAATGCATACACACATTATGTATGCATACACATAATCTGAAGAAGTTTTTTCAGATTTGTAAAAAATTACTTCTTGACATGTTTTCACTCTATTTCTAGCTGAAGTGTTACCACAAAAAGTACCGGTCAGCTACTCGTGATGTGGTTTTTCGCCTTCAGTTTCACACTGGAGCTGTTCAAGGACATGGCCTTGTGTTTGGCAAAGAGGATTTGGATGATGCCAACAAAGGTACTTATGTTCTGTGGTATGCTGGATGTGTATGCTTGCAGGGATGCAAGTGTGTGCCTGTGCATGCAGATATAAACTTTGGGAGCTGTTTTCAGAAGGATTCTTGTCTTTTTTTTCCATCCCTATTTTTAGGGAAATGGAGACTTCTTTGTGTTAGATAACTCATAGCATATAACACAGGTAAGCTCCTAATGAGCAGAAAAGCTCTTCAAGTGAGTTAACTTGTCAAAATAATTTAGGTACTGATACCTAGTCCTTATTATCTCCTCTCACTTTTGTAAAAAGAATTTGTTTAAAATGGTGACTCTGTTACCATTACAGGAAATAAAATGTGCTAAGCTAATCTCTTTTCAGGCTGATGAAAACAGTCACAAAGTTTAATACTGGTTTTGTGACCTTGTCTGCTTCAGTGTGGAGCTCTTTTAATGTGCTTCATAATATCCAAAAATGGAAGCAAGATTTTCAAATACATTTTAAAATGTGTTGGGATAGTCTTTGTATTTTAAAAATTATTCCTTCAATTTTATTTTTATGTTCTTGTGCAGAATTCTAAATCCTCACCCTACATTACTAGCAAACTAAAATCAAACATTTTCTGGCAGTGTACAGCTACACAAAAATTTAGTTGTCAAGTATTGCAGTTTAGACAATGTAGAGAACAGTTTTAGTTTGTTCCTGGTTGTGTTTTCCTTTAAAAGCCATAGAAGTCACCCATGTCTATCTAGAGGGTGGCTTGGGAATTGTACGAATCTTCTGCTTTTGACTACTCTTGTAAGTAAACAAACCTCCACCTGACACTTCCATGGTCTTTTGTGGTGAGCGTATGTATCAAAGAATGTGGCTCTTCTTCTACAAGCAAATTACTAAACTGCAAGTGAGAAGGGAAGAGTGATGAGGATATATGTATTAATGGCCATAGAGAATCCTGATTTCTGAGTGCCTTGGAATTGCTTTCCTGGGAGACAGCTTGCTGAAATACCATCCTTCATTTTCAGATGACCGTTTCCCTGATTACGGCAAAGTGGAATTAGTTTTTTCAGGAACCCCGGAGAAAATTCAAGGTGAGTATACAGAAGAGAAAATATGCTTAGTTTGAAAACAAACCACATTGAAATGTATGTATCTTTAAAAAATATTTTTCGTACTTTTATTCTGTTTATCTTGTAGAAGATTTGAAATTCAACTTTTCTGTTAAAATATTTAATATATATACTGGTTTAAATTTGAAAAAAGTAATGAAGACTCTGCATTTACATTAGCATAGGAATGATCAGATTTTGTTTAAAGCCTATACCAGAATGGTTTCTGACAATGAGTAGAAAACGTCTGTGTATCTGCATAAAGCATGAATAGTATTGGTAGCTTGGCCTAGACAACAGCAGCCTGTCTCATAACTTCATGGGTGTTTGCAGTGGTGAAGTTTGGACTGTGTTCAGTTTAGCATAAAGTGATACAATTATAGTTTGTGTTGGAAATGCTTCTGTTATGAAATTGGCTGTAGGTCTCCAGAATTCTGTTGTAATATTTCTAAGGTCATAGATAATTACAATCTACAAGAAGAACTTAAGATCATGCATAATATTGCAGTTTAATTCTGTTAATGTATCTGTACTTACTTATTTTATGATGCCTGAGGCTGAATGAAAACCAAATCCTACTAAACAATTTCTAGTCTCATTCAGTGATGAGTTTGATTTGGGGTTTTTTTTGGTTTTGTTTTGTTTTGTTTTGTTTTTTTAAGATCTCAGCCTGTTGGAAAGCCACATAAGAAAAATAGTTTTATAAATTTGTCCAGTTTCTTATAAACATTTATGGATCATAATTGCTTGAAGATAGGCCAACTGATGTGTCTGAAAAATAATCAAAATTTTTAAGGTAAATTGTAGGCGTGTTTTTTAGCAGGCTCCTAAGTTGGTGGTCAGTAGGAGTCTAAGAAAACTGGAAATCTGTTCAGTGGTTATATAAAGCATTATCTGGCTGGGTAGAAGAGTTCACTTTGAAATACTAATTTACAATTTCTCCAAAATTACTTGTACACATTTGAAAATATTACAGAATCATAGAATAACTGCAGGGTATCTCTAGTAAGCTAAAAGCTGGGTCATCTGCTAGATCACACCAGGCTGGTCAGAGCTTTGTTAAATTATGTAAAACTTCAAAGATGTAGACCTCTTAACCTCAATGTTCAGTTCAGTGTCTGACTGTCCTCACAGTAGATTTTCCCCTTATTTTTAATCTAAACCTCTGTAGATTCAATATATGTCTGTTCCTTTCTGTTCTCCTGCCTTGCTCCACTTCCGTGCTGCTGTGAGGTCTGTCCCCCCCAGAACATCTCATCTCTAGACTGAAGAAGCTGTAGAACATTGGCCTTTCCTCACAGGTCACATCCTTCAGTCCTGACCCTCAGTCCTGGTGGCCCTCCCCTGAACATGATTCTCTTAAGTCCTATGTATCTTGTATTGTGCAGCTTGAAGCTGGACAAAGTATTCTAGAAAAGAACTGACTGTGATACAGTTTTTTAAGAAACAGTGTATTTGCCAAGAAGATGAGGCACTTAGATATTTAGCTAAGGAACTTCATAAATCTGCCTTGTGACAAACATTACTGAAACTCTCTACAGATGTCTTTTTTCTGCCTGCATATAAAGGTATAGAACCATAGTATCCTTGTCTTTCCAATTTTAACTTTTCAAAGTCACAGCAGATGCATAGCACTTCTGATTCAGGATAATTCACAGTAGGACTTGCTTCTCTAGACACAGCCAATGAGTTGATAACTGAGGGTATCTTTGTTCTCTAATTTAGATAGAAGAGCACAGGCAGAAGCCCAGTTTGATTTGTATCAGTGTCAAAGCTGAGTCCAAGGTGATGAATGCTTAATGCCTGTGCTTTGCTTTTGAGCCACTGGACCACATCTAAATTCCTCATGGTATACATTTAAAAGCTGAATAATATCTTAATGCCTTGTTGAGGACACAAAAATATGAGTTACTGCTGAAATTTCCAGGTATATTTGTCAGGGTGTATTTTAGTGCATGTTCTTGCAGGAGGGTGGAGAGTGGATGGAACAGCTTAGTTGGCACCTTGGGGTAACGGAGTGGGACATGTAGTGGCAGTTATCATCTCTTCCTATTCATGTGATAAGTTGCTCTTGTATTAGAATGATAATCTGTAACAAAGTATTCCTTTATTCCTTATTCTTTTATATCATCTCTTTATAGATACTTCTGGTTTAATTCTGAAAAGCTGTTTGTTTTAATGTGCCTCCCTATAGGGCTAGGTGAATCATCTCTGTCTTACTTGTGTTCAGGAGCTGATCCGTGTTGTTAGAGCTACATCATAAACAAGAAGCCCAAGATAAAAATCTCTTCTTAAACCTTCTGTAATGAAACATAAATTAAGCTTTTTTTAGCTGATTTATTTAACTTGTCTTCCTCTATGCTGCTTCCTTCATTTCAGCATATATTTTGGGGAGCCAACTTCTGTCAAAAGGCCACATACATATGTTCACGTAAATCATTACAAATGTGGCTGTGATAATTTTAGTCTCCAATAGCTCTTGTTGTTTTTTTTTTAGGATGTGAACACCTTCAGAATGACCATGGAGTGATAGTTGATTACAATAGCTCAGACCCACTAATACGCTGGGATTCCTACGAAAATATGGGCCCTGATGGGGAAGGTAAGTAATTCAGTCACTTGGGACCAAGGCAAAACCTTTCAAAACTGTGCCAGGGCTTCTAAGGAAAGGAAAGGGCTTATTTGCTTGAACCTGATGCCATTTCACTGTTATGTTAAGAAGCTGTCTACCCTTCCCTATTTAGCTTTAGTGGCTCTGATGGAAAGAAAGATGTTGTAGTTGTTTAAAAGAGATTATTGTTCATGCACTGAATTGGACTGAGACACAACTGGTTGATATGAGGTACTTTGTTATTTGTAAATTTACTAAATGTTGATTTTTTTTTTAGTTATAAAGCTTCTAGTTGGAAACCTAATACAGTATTTTAAGAACAATAAAATGATGTGGTGAGTTTTTAGCCTTCAGTAACCTGTGTTATCTGGAACATTGCAGGAGGTGCACTGCGCTGTAAAGTTTTAGATAAACAAACAGCAAAGGGTGCTCTTTTTTTGCATGTTTTCCTTCATAAATCTACCTGTTTCTGAACTGCCCTTTTATTTCTTCAGTTTTTCTCCTGAACTCTGCTGATACATGGAGATGAAAGCCTCCAGTAGCTGCCTTCAGATTCTGACTCCAGTGTGGATGCTTCTGACTCCACTATGGATGCTTTGCTTGAGTGAATGTTGTGCTTTAATGCATATATTTTTCATGTTAAGGACTCAGAATGTCCCACCTGTGTCTGCACACTTCAGTGCACATGCATGCCTGAAATTGGTGCAAGTGAAAACATGAGCGAAGGTACTGAAGGGATGCCAAAGTCCTTGTTTTTACAGTTCTCCTCTTATGAATGAGACAGAGGTAGAGCTAGGATGCTTAAAAGGTCTTTATTGTGTCACTTTCTTAAGACCAGAAAGAGAAGTAATTGTCTCCTCTCTGCCTGCACTCAAGCATGCATACAGTGAACTACCTCGTCCATCATGCAACATGTGAGTGTTCAGTTCAGTAACCAGTGAAAATGTGAATAGGGGGTGTCACGCCCCACAAGGTGGGTGCAGCAGTGTCACATCTCACAAAGTGAGCAGGGCAGGGCTCCCCAGATGTGGGGGCCAAACCAAATATCACCTCCCACAGAGTGGGAACGGCTCTATGTCCCACAGAGTGGGTACAGATAGAGCTCCCCAGAGTGGGGGTTAACTCAGGGAGATTCAGACTGGACCCTCTTGCTTTGTAAACTCCTCCAGAGAGGAGCCTCGGTGCAGCTGGGCCCAATCCTCTTCCTCCTCTAATTAATCTCTTTTAACAACCCATTTGGTGAGATTAAGTTTGGGAATTCTCTGCGTGGTACTCAGGAGTAAGATTATTACCCAGGAGGTTTGTATAAAAACACAGCTTTACTTAAAAGTGAGTAAGATAATAAAGCATGTCAGGTTACCGCTAGCAGAATTAGTAATGATGGTACTTTCAAAGCAATGGATTACAATTTAGCAAAACTTAAGGAAATTGTCAAAACCACAGGTTACAACTAACAAAACTTAACAAAGCAACCAGTAGTAAAACTTCACAAAGGAAAGACATCACCACCCTTGGATCCAGCGATGATCTTGGTAGGAAGCTCTGCTCCTTGGATGGTGGGCACGCATCCAGCATTTGGAGTGTGCCTCTTTAATGCCACCTGACCCCATCTTTTCAGTGGCATATCTTGCACAGCCAGGTGTTCACTTGGGCCCCTCCAGATGGGATGGCACAGCAATAACCCTTATTTCTGTGCTTGTACCCTCTTCAGTGACTTTACCCAGGGCACACACAAGATGTCACTCTGCCTCCTCAGAGTACAGCTTGCCTGCCCCTGTCCCTTATGGAACAAGGACAGTGTCCTGCCTGTCAGGGTGCCCATCAGACAGAGCTCCCCTTGCAAGGAGAGTGTTCAGCTTATCGGGATAGACACCCAAGGAGGGGCTGCTCTTGTGAGAATAGGGCCCTGCTTATCAGGGTGGTTACCCAAATGAGGGTCTTTCCTTGAGAGAAGAGAGTCCAGTTGGCTTTTGAATGAGGCCTCCACCTGAATGCCATATCCATTTTGTCAGGGTGGCTGTTTTGAGACAAATATTCTTTTTGGGATTCTACAGGGGGGCATCATCAGTCATGGCGTCATTTGCACACAACATAAGAGGTCATGCTGTTTTTTGAATTAATGCATGTGCATGAATGGACATGTGGTTCATCCCAAATTGTAAGCCTCTGGGAAGACTTGTGAAACAAGTTTGCTGAGTTTTTTAGGCCCCCATGAAACAACAGCAATCCTTTTTCTGGTAAATCCCTGAAGCAGTCACATTCTTCTGAGTGACTATTCCTGAATTTGGAATTACTGCTCGTTTTCCTGGTCTTTTAACATCATGCACCTCACCCTTTTTGTTGATACTCCTTTTCAGTGACTTTCTCCTCCTGGTCCTGCATCAGGGTTTCAGCTAGCCACTACACCACTCCATTCATGAGAAAACTAATAATATCATGGTGCAGTATTCACCCTTCTCTTCCCGTTGGCAAGCATATTATGTTGATTAGACCAAATAGCCTGATGAGTTTCTGCTTAGAGCTTTGCAGAATGTTTTGTTTTGTTTTGTTTTGTTTTGTTTTGTTTTGTTTTGTTACGTTATGAAGAAGTCTTGGTTCTGTGATGAGTGTTGTAGAAGAGTATTGGAAGGTATTTGAGGAAGGACTCTTTCAGCAAATTGGCATGCATTACTGTTGGGATTATCCTGCAACTGTGCATTTTGTTTAAAGGCTGGCATGCTGGATAATGAAATCAGCACTTACCTGGATGTCTTGGATAATCAGGGCAACGAAACAGGGAAAATACCTCCATACCTTATCCCTTTCTTTCCAGTCCATTCTGTTATCCTCAAATTATAATTCTCTAAAATCTTTGTAAACATATATGAAAGAATTGCCAGGTGAATGTTTATGAACCAGGAACCAATCTTGCAGCCTTGTACTGATTTACCAAACTGGAATCTGCTTTTTATATCACAGTTTGAGATTAGCACTAAATGCAGTTCTAGGTCTCCAGATTGTAGAAAGCATCACAGTTGGGCAATGCAGAAGTCTAAATGATACAAATTCACAATTTTATCTGTATCTTTTTTCTAGAACTTGGTTAGTTCATTGTGGAGAGTCTGTTTGCATGGCATTTCTCTTCCTGTCTGGGTTAGACCATCTGCCCTTGTAACAGTCAGCATAAAAGCTTTGAAAAGTTTACAGAATTTAAATGTTCCGTACCTGGCACACCCAGTAATTTGATAGTCCTCAGATGTGGGAACATGCACAGAATCACAGGTACTCACTACTGTAAAGGGCGTTTTGCCCCAGCAATCCTGGAACTGTTAACAAAGGAAGCAGTTTAAGTACAGTTTAAGTACATATTTCCAAATACATCCATGTATGGGCTTAAACTGCTTTTTTACAGCATTTGCTTGAGTTCCCAAAGCATTCTTGTGATTATTGTGTAGAGCACTGCTAAAGCTATCTTAAACACTAATTTCAGCACCATGGTGATTTGTCTGAATTTGTCTGTTGCAGGTAAACTATCAATAGGATAAGTTAAATTTATGCAGAGCTGTCCAGTTTTCTTCTGGTAATAGCTAGTGCAGGTATCAGTGTTGAGCCTTACTCTCCATTCCGGAATGCTGGGTGCAAATGGTCCAAGATAACCAGAATGCCTGTGCAGTGCAGACTTATGAAGGCGCAGAAGCAGCCTGTAACTGAAGCAAGGAATAGAGTTGTTTTTTTTTTCCTCACAGAGAACCATAATTCAGTGGGAGCAAAATTAAATTTGCATCTTAAGTGAGACACAACAGTTTGCGTTGAAAGGTTTGAATATACCTTCTTGTTTCTTTTCAGATCTTTGAGGCAGATGCTGAAGTTTTCCAGCTTACAAGCAAAGTTTTCCAGGTTATGAGCAATTCTGCATATTCCCAGAGAAAAGAGCCAATTTTCTGGTTCTGGAAAAGTACTGCCAGCATAGCCTGGGGTTTGTGTCTTTTATCAGAGTCCTGACTGGTTTCATGTGCAGCCATTTGCTGATTTGCAAGAATAGCAACACTTGAACAGGAAAGTGTGTACTTTATTATTTAGGTTTGAACTTAAGCTCTAACTCACTCATAAGCAGTGAACAGATGCCAGGGCCACTTTTATCCTTTGTTCAACTAAGAAGTCATTAAAGTCTTGACAGTCCCTGAAGTAGAAAGTTAATGTTGCCTAGGGGCATGGCTGTCTTGATTTGATGAATGAATACATTTGCAATAATGTCTAGAGTAAAAGTTTGCAGGCTGCTGAGTTGAGGAATGCATCTGTTACTAAAGAAGGAACTAACAGGCTTGCTTCCCCTAGTTGGAGCTGATTCCTTTCAGAGACGGAGAAGGAGTCAATGCCTGCTGGGGTTTGGGAGCTGGAGAGCAGCAGCTGCTACATAAAAATAAGTGTTATCACTGCATTTTTTTTTCAGGAATCTTTTCTTGCCTGAGAACTCCCAATAGTACACAATTTCTTGAAGATGTGGATGAGAGTCTCTGACTTGATTGTTCAGTGTGGAAGAATACATTTTTGAAAGGCTGTTTGATTTAAGAAAACAACGTCAAAATCAAGAAATCAGAAGTGTTTGGATAAGTGATATGGGAGTTGACATTCACCCAGCTTCATTTGGGTGTTGAAACAGACTGAGAAAAGAGCCACTGTAATGAAATAGCTTGTAGACTTGAATTAGCTTTTCAGCCAGCACATTTCCACTCCTCCTTGCTTCAGTTCAGGTTTAATTGAACCTGATTGTCCCCTCAGGCTCCTCCCTCATGTTTATATTTTCTTTTGCTTTTTTTCTGACTGATACAAGTCTCATGCTTCTAAAGCAAGACCATTTACCTCCAGAAGCAGGAACAGAAGCTGTGGATCAAACAGCAGGAGTAGCAAGATTTCTTGCCTTTTTAAGCTGGGGTGTTAGCCTTAACTCTGGCTTTGTTCTATGCAGTCTTTTTTTTAGAGAATATTAGTTGATTTATATGAGGCAATGATTTGATTGCTGCAGAAAGTTCCTGATCATGCCTAGTAAAGAAGTAAGAAGCTTTGCTTCTCCATTTCTGTATGGACTTTATACGAATTTTATGGGTAGAGTTTGCATGGAATGAGGGCCTGTGTTTGTTAGAGTGGAAGAAAGAAAAATACATGCACACATAAAAAGATTTAACTTCGAAGGAATGCAGCTCTGGACTTGTCCAGGTTTGCCTGAAGGTAGAAATATTTATTTGTGGTGTTTAAAAAAAAAAAAAGCCAGATCTCCTGTAATGTTTCCTGCTGCAACATGAGCAAATGTATAGTGTATGAAGACTTGCTTATTTGCAACCTTCTTTTTGTTCAAGTGGCCTTGGTCAGAACAGCTCTTGCTGAATTTGTGGTAAATGGGTTTATCTAGCTGGCTTGCATTTGTATGTGTGTTTTCATAAGTGGTGAAGGAACAGGCAGATAGCTGTGGGGACAAATCAAATAGCTGGAAGACTGAAACATCTTTTTGACTCACCAGCCTTCCTTTGGGTATTTGAATTTCAAGAAGATAAGTGCCAGGAAACACAGGCTTGAAAGGAAGCCACTGAATTTAGTTTGTGTTGTTATTTCAACTCTGGATTTTTATATAAGTTGCTTTTTGTGAAGTAGATACGGAAATGAAAATGCACACATAGCCTTTTCGCTAAGACGTTCATTTATAAGAGTCTCTCATCAATCATGTCCACGGCTGTTCAGGCATTTTAATCCACTGGCATTCCATATACTGGCAGTCTTAATGTAACAGGATAAGACACTGAGCACCACAAAACCTAATTGCCAGTTTTATGGTGTTGAAATATTTCACAGAGATGCAAGTGTGCTGACATGATCCCTTCTGCCGCGTTGGTCAGTTCTGACAGGGCTGTGTGATCCATTGCCACATGTAGTGATGGGGAAGCCCAGACAGCTTGCACTTGTTGGTTGCTTATACAAAGTGGCTTTAGTCATCTTAGCAGAATCCTGAATTTCAGTGATTTTATTTTGAATAGGGATCATACTGTAGCAAAAAAAAAATGGTTACTACTGCTGAAGGGACAGATCATATTTACTTAGTTTCCCCATAAACATTGGATGCTTCCATATACAAATACATAAACATACACAGACTTATGAGTGTAAGCTTTACTTTCTTGGCTATAAGAAACCTTTCATTCTCTTAAGTTTGTTGCCTCTGTTCTCACCAAATTTTGTGTTGGGCCACCCAGAGCCAAACTCTACAAGAAGTCACAGAAAGACTCTTGTCATTCCCAGTAGTATCGCTCTATCTGTCAGGCTTCCCATGAGTACAGATGTCATTCTTCAGTGTAGCTGAGATCTATACTTTCAAGTATATTTTTAAAGTTCTGAAAAAAAGACATTTTCATTCATCTACATGACAGGCTAGGGGAGGGAGAAATTCCTTTAGTAATTTCTTTTTTTTTCATTTGATTTAGTTGTATAAAACATTCCTACACCCTTCCTTGACACTTACCAGTTAACGCTAACTATTCAGAAAAACACAAAACTTTTCACAATCTCTTTTTAGTGTCCACTACAGAGTATTACTCTGATTTAGTAGTAATGAATTGAGTGTGTTAGCCAGCACTGGGATGATTTGAGAGTTCAAAGAATCATTTAACTTCTACATTTACCTAAATAGATGTTTTCAGATTTACTTAAGAGACATCTCAGAATCTGAAATTGAATTTAGGTTGAAGCTTTGTACTGACATATAAATGCAGTATGAAAAGGAACAGACTTTAAGGAATGTGAATTGTTCGCCATTTGAAAAAATAAACCAAGTCCCCAACAAAATCCAGGATATTGGAAAACTGTTGTATCCAATCCAAAGTCTTATGGAAAGAAGCAGTTTAGTGCTCTAATTTGCGTACTGGGTAAGTAAATAGCAAAGAAGGATCATAAGCAACCAAAATCCCATCCTCTGCAGGAAGTTGTTGTCATATTTATATCCGATGGTCCTAATTCTTAACACCATCAAAAATACATAGGGATTTTTCTTTTGCGTATTTCACAACCTGTACAGACATTAGAAAACCTTTCTAGAAAACCTAACGCCATGGAAGATGTTGAGAAACTGTCAATTGGATGTATTTTCCTTAGACACAGAATTTTTAATTTCCAGATGTGTCACACATCCAACCTCATCCATAGCAGCTCTTTTTACCATGGGATTTACACATCATTAACTTGAGCAAACCTCTAACAGTTTTCCCATGGAAAAATTCTATGGCAAGGGGAGTAGCTTTCTTTTTTTTCCATAGACTGAGAATTTGTCCTGAAAATGAGTATTTTGATCTTTTGCGTGTACTGTTTTTAAAATGGACGTTAAACAGCTATTAGGTCGTAGTCATTAAAAAGTAGAAAGTTGTCCTTTAGTTATTAGCTAAAATCTATTAAACCTGTCATATAACCTCCAGCTTTTAAGTATTTTAACCAATGGAAACTTGGCAGTGTGTGCCATAATGAAGGCCTTTTCCAACCACACCACTTTTCTTGCCATTATATACTGATGAATTAATTGACATCATGGGTACAATTTCTGAATGATGTTTTTTTGTAAAATGGTATTGCTTGATGTTGGAATGCATTGGGCTCTCCATGGCTTTATTGATTCTTGAACAGCCACATTTGTAGACTAAGCTATTGGTTACTTTTGGCAAAAATCTACCTGTAATAGTTTAAATTGTAATAATCTAATTGTAATAGTCTAGTTTTCTTTTTTTCAAACAATTCTCAAACTATGGGTAAGAAAAGTTATTCAGAAACTTCTGCTTAATAAAAATGTTTTGGTAAATGAGCATTAAACTCTTTGAAAGTAGAACTATTCAGTTTACTTTCTTTGTTTGGCAGTGGAAATACTTACTCCTAAAGCTTTTCATGAGAAATGCAATTAATAGTGTTCATTTTCAGCACTGAGTAAGAGTCCAGTATCTATACCTCAGGCTGGTCTAACCTGTGTAATGTGTGTGGGAGATGGACAATCAAATTCAATAAAAAAATCATAAGAATGGTCCTGCCATGGCTTTATTTTCTGATGGATGTTTTTTATTATTATTATTATTATTGTTGTTATTGTTGTTGTTGTTGTTGTTGAAAAGAAGTAAGATGGGCAGGTGACCGTTACAAAATACAGGCTGTGTGTTTCAAGACAGCAAGGAGCAGCAGGGTTCAGGGATGTCAGTAACAGTTCTGAGATCAAAAACAATATGGTTACTTTAGTGAACCCTTCCACTTGAATTCATTAACCCACTAAGAAGGTAAAATTTATCTCACCCAGTTCTTCTGTGCATATCTGATGTCACTGAAGTATGCCCATTCAACTGGAAGCAGGAATTTGTTCTTAAGACCCAGACTTGGTAAACTTAGTAGATGCATTGTCCTGCAAAATTGTGTTTTCAAAAGATGCTCTAAACAAGAAAAAAATTTCTGGCCTATATTTATTATGAATGGTTTATTCATAACCTTTAATTAAGTGGGTACCTCAGAGATCAAAAATAAAGTTAGGTTCTTCCCATTATTGATAAGGAAGAAGTTATATTCTTATTTTTAAGGTATTATGTCTTTGCTTATGAAAATTGAATGTGAAATGCATACCAGATCATCCACATGTAGGAATCTCATAGCCTAACATTTCCTCATGTGTGTCTTTGTGAAGGGGTCTTACATTCATTCCAAGATTGGCAGCTCTGACTGAAAGCCTGTTTTTTCTGTGCACCACCAAGAAAATGAAAAAATTATTCTTTTTAATGCAGTTAGGCCACCAAGTGGAAATGGATGAACTGGCAGTTGTATTATATATATTCAAGGCGAGTATTTCTAGCAGACTGCTACCATTCTTGCTTTGCATGGAATGCATAGTACCTGCCTCTCACTATAACAGTGTAATTCTTCAAAGTTGTACTAGGAATTAGTGGAGCCCTAAACATACATTCAAAACAATATAAAAGAGAGAACTGTTTTTGATCTTGGAGCTATGAATGGCATATTCTATTCACATCAAGAAAATGATTATTAATTGAAATGTAAAATGAAAAGAGGTAATGCCATTGATTGATAATGTATTGTAAAGCCAAATCAATTTTGCAGAAACAGTAGTGTTGGTATGAGCAGTACATCTGTCATGTGGTTCAACAGCAGTAAAAACCCTTACATAATGCATTGAAATTTTCTCCCCTTCCTTGTTACTTATCTCTCCACAGTGCTGCATACTCAAGGTCCCATTGATGGCAGCCTGTATGCAAAAGTGAGAAAGAAGAGTTCTTCAGACAGCAGCATCCCTGTTGTTGCTCAGGGTATTCCTGTGACTGGCAGTCCTGATCACAGTGATCATACCCTGTCTGTCAGCAGTGATTCAGGAAACTCAACAGCTTCCATCAGGACAGATAAGACTGAGGAGCGCCTTGTGCCAGGAGTCAGACAGGGTCCAAGCCCAGAAGAGAAGGCAGAACTGGACCAGCTTCTTAGTGGCTTTGGTCTGAAGGATTCTGTCACTGTCACCAAGGATTTGACTGAGGCTCGATGCAAGTACAGGGGCACTTGTCACATAGTGCCAGCTCAAGTTCATGTGAATGGAGACACTAAGGTGAATGACAGGGAGACTGATATTCTTGATGATGAAATGCCTAGCCATGACCTTCACAGTGTGGACAGCATTGGGACATTGTCTTCCTCCGAAGGACAGCACTCCACCCACCTAGGAAACTTCAGTTGCCACAAAAGCAGTCAGAATTCACTTCTTTCAGATGGCTTTGGAAGTAACACTGGGGAAGATAATCAAAATGCTTTTGCCCCAGACCTGGGTATTGGTGTGGATTCCCTCTATGAAAGGTCATTTGGAAGCACTGAGCCAAAGTCAACTCAGCAATTGCATCAGAATACTTCTGTCCCACCCCAGCCCCAAGCTTATGGCCCAAGTAACTACTCTACTCAGACCTGGGTACGCCAGCAGCAGATGGTCACTGCTCACCAATATGGTTTTGCCCCAGAAAATGAAATGAGAGTTGGCATTCATAACACCATGGAAAATTTGGGCAGTGTCCAGAGCCAGCACCAAGTCCCAGACACATCAACATGTGGCTCCAGCAGCAGAGATGCTGTACAGAGAGAGCTAGGAAGTATCCCAGATGCTGCTGAAAGTGCAGAACATTCCAGTGCCAAGAATTTTAAGTCGAGACCAGCACCTCAGAGGGGCACAAATGGCCTTGATCTAGGAGGGAACACAGCAGATTTGCCAGCTTCTCCAACTTTGGATATTGATCAGTCCATTGAACAACTGAACAGGCTTATCTTGGAGTTAGACCCTACATATGAGCCTATCCCGACCTGCATTAACACTGTCATCAGGGACAGAAACCAAGTAAATAGCTTCACCAGCCTTAATGTAGATGTGAAACAGCTTAGCAGGAGTCCTAGCTTCCATGAAAAATTAGAGGTCACGAACAGGAATGTGTCCTGGCATGGTAAGCTGTTGTAATACTTTCTGAATATAATGCTTTTCCTAGCACTTGTGTGTTCTTGATATGGTACAGCATGGCTGTACTCAGGTTATGATTTACAACTGTCAGGATGATTATCAAGGGATTATTTCTTACAGGCTCTTTACATAACCATCAGAAAAAATATGGAATCAAACTGTTGTAAAATAATCGAGCTTTGTAGATACTTGTTTTTATGGTTCAGGGAATTCTTACCTGCGATAGATCAGAACTCCAGTGAAACCTTTCAGTAATGCTGTAGCTAAAATTAGCACCTAAGCTGATAGTGTTTGAAAATTCTGTGTGGTCTAATTCCTCTGGCAGAATATATCCCCTTCCTTTCCTTTTGTCCCTTCTCTCTTCTCACTCTTCCTGCTTCCAGTTTTGGTGCAATGAAAGTGTGCTTGTGACTCCAGGATTTAATTCAGTGTCAGCTAAAATACCAGAATACATGTTTGTGGCCTCACTGGACACAAATGAGCTGGTTCAGCTCGAGCCCAATTGCATATGCCAAAGCATTTGATGATGACTGTGCCTAATGAGTGTATGATTTCCATTACTGAGCAGGGCTATGTGATCAAGGATGGTGAAATCACAATTTTGTGTTTAGGAGGGTAATTGGGGACTAAAGAGCTCCAGAAATCCAGTAATATTTGATTCACGGTTCGTAACTATTATTGTTTTATGTCTTGTTTATGAGGAAATATTAGCTACTTGTACATATTCACTGCACAAATTGCAAAAGTAAACAGCTTTATTGTTTAAGTGAATGACAACAGTTTATTAAAGGGAAAAAGGACACCATGCTGATGAGGGCTCATAGGAAGGAGTTAAAAGTGGGAGAAAAAGCAAGAAATCGTGTTTTTAAACAAATTAAGCTTTTTGTTTTTAAACAAATTAAGCCGGGAAGAAAGCTTTTTAAGAAAAGAAAAGGAGAAGAAAGGAAGAGATTGTCCTGCTTCTCACCCTCTGAAGAAATCACTGCCTCTGGGGAGAGTGGGGGGATGGGAATGTGCTCTCTGTGTGTGTGTGTGTGTGTGTGTGTGTGTGTGTGTGTGTGTGTGTGTGTGTGTGTGTATACTTCCATTTGTAAAGTCAGGTAAAACAAGTAAACTTCCTGCCTTAATAAGAAAGACTTATGAGAATAAGAGTCCTTGGGGCACGTTCTGGAAGAGAATTTGTTTTAAAGATAGTGATGAATTTGGAATTACATACGAATATGCAGAGAGCATTTACAATCCTGGGTAATTTGTAGGAGGCAACAGGGCATAGTATGAATGAGTAAACAGTTCAGGAGTCAAGAAGCTCCTTCACTTTTGTCATGCCCTTGCCTTTGTCAAGGTATTTCTCTCTCCTTCATCAGTCTGATCAAGGGAAAATTAGGGTTAATGTCTCTTAAAAGTACTGAACATCCTTACAGGATGTTTATGTCATATTAAGCTTCAAACATAACCTTATGCATATTGATGTCTAATTGACATACAATTTAAGTCAATAGAAGACCTCTTCGATGGACTTAGACATCTGGAAGAGAGGCAGCAAACACTATTTGTGTGCTGAAAGTGGTATGTAAGTGCTAATTGCTATCAACAGCAACTCTGGCATTGAATTTTTTCCCCATACCCTCTATCTCTTCTCCAAAGCAATACCCACATTCCTACTGAAATCACAGAATCAGTAACTGAGATTAGAAAGGACCTCCGGAGGTATCTGGTCCAGCCTCCTGCTCAGGCAGGGCCACCTTAAGTGAGGCCTAGATGATTTTTTTATCTCCAGCCAACTCTCTGGGGCAACCCTTGCCAGTGTTCAGTCACCCTCACAGGAAAAGTTGTTTCCTGATGTTCAGTGGGAACCTCCTGTGTTTCAGTTTGTGCCCATTTCCTCTAGTCCTGTTGCTGGGCACTGTGGAAGAGAGCCTGGCTCCCCCCTTCTTTGCAGTCTCCCTTCAGGTATTTAAATATACTGATGAGATCCCCAACACACTTTCATTTAATCAAGGATTTACAGAAGTGCCACCTGCTATTTCATGGACAGTTATGCACTCTAACTAGTCACAAATGCTTCTGCATGATGTTTTATTTCAGCATACTAGGCATCCCTTGTTGGACAAAAAGGCTCATTACTTAAGGGGCAGTCAGGGAATGGATCAACTGATATTTGGGTCTTTAAGTCTTTTCTTAAATTTTTGCTTGGAGGAAGTACTTTCTCCATTCATACTTTTACTATGCTGAAGTCAGATTTTGTTGAAGTTCTGACTAAGTCTCTCATTGACATTAGAGAGGAAAGTGGCAAGTAAAGGGTTTCCCCTGCATTTTTAGGGCCCAAAATAAATTAATGACTTTTATAGAGAGTTTAAGCACTTCAGAGATCCTTAAATGTGTGGAATCCAGGATGCAATGCTTGTTCACATCTGGTCTTGGCTTATGTTGCCTAGATTTATGGGCCTCGTTTTATCATATTTCTAGTGACTCATGATCTTTATGTTTAGGAAATTTCCTTTAGAAGCTTAACTCTTAAAGTGTTTTCTTTTACCTGCTATTTTCAGAGCCTTATGCTGCCTGTGTTTTTTATGTTGGTTATTGATTTCTATCTTTATTACTCTCTTTAAAATATGGTATAAATATAATATAAAACATTGTAGTATATTCTCAGCTGAAATCTGTTTGTGGTAGTCCTTGTTGAGACTTTATAGTTCATTTCATCAAAGGCAGCAAAATTGAATAGATGCTTTTCCTTTGCTCCTGCTCATAATTTGGTGGGGAGGCGTTATTAGTTTTCATTTCTAGGGGTGCAAGCTAAAGCACCATCATTACCGACTACTGCTACTTCAGAGGATGGTATTTTCTGGTAGAAGAGATAGAGAGTAGGAACAGTAAGGATTCATATACTTTAATGTAGTCAGGGCCTTTAGATAGCTGAATTCCTTCAGATGTCCTGAAGTTTCAAGACCTCTGCTTGTGCTTAATGTAGTAGGTAGTATCTTGACGATATTCTCTTGTGCCTTGCTCTTGAGTGATAAGAAGTCATTTTAGATGTGTGTTGA
The DNA here is from genome assembly GCF_036169615.1 of Heliangelus exortis. NCBI lineage: Eukaryota > Metazoa > Chordata > Aves > Apodiformes > Trochilidae > Heliangelus > Heliangelus exortis. The sequence continues at coordinate 56,539,589 of NC_092423.1, read as the reverse complement.
GTCCCTTGCCTGCCATTTGAACCCTTTGAGTATATTCATTGTGATTGACAGTGTCATTTTATGTTGTGTCTAATGTAATTGAAATGCTTCAGACTGTTCCCAAGAGAAGTGGCCTTATCCTGCCTCCATGAGCATTGGGCACACAGTACCCTGTTCATCTCTGCATCAGATCTGGTATTAGTGATGGTGGGGTTTGTTGGATTAGCTTTTTAATTTAATGGCCTGGAGATTTTCTTATGGGTTAGTTCTCTGACAGATCAAAACTTTAAACTTGCTGTATGGGCAGGTAGTCATATGTGCAAAATGAGTGTTGGGGTCACATGGCCGGAGATGGGGGACAAGCAGAATGGCCATTCTAGCCTTTAAACCAGATAGAACATTTATCCTGAAGACTGGTACTGATATCTTTGTAATAGGACCTGATCTGATCTTCACTGTGAGGAACAGAGTTTTTCTACTGTATTATCAAATACCATTAGGAAATTATGATGAATACTGGGACAGAACTACGAGAATGGTAAATTCAGTGGTTTAGGCCATTAGCATCAAGACTTAGGTGGAGATGTCAGAAGATGATCATAGTTCTGAGCATAAAACACAGATGCTCTGATAAATTCTTTCAAATTTTGCATAGCACTGCGCAGGCTTAAATCCAGAAATGTAGTCCAATCATTACAGTATTCTGCTAGCCAGATAACTGAGTACTGGAAAAGTAACCTATGTTTTGCAGAAGACTCACCTGTATAAGAAAATATGTAGATAAATCAAAACAGCAAAATTAGTGCAATTTGACTGGGGGTGAGAAAAGGAGAAGCAAACCTAGTCAGTGAAACAAGGAAGTATTCTTTACTAGCTTCTTTCCTTTCTCAGACATACTTGACTTTTCACTTGTCTTTGAGGACTATAGGTATGCAGGATCTGTGAGAGAAGAGGTAGAGAAAATGGCCTTAGGCTATGCAGGTCTGTCAAAGGCTCCACCCTGTCACTGTACAGACACAAGGGCTTAAAAAGTCTGTTGTCTTCATACTGCTCTCAAGAAACAGTGCAAGGACTAATCAGTAATAGAAATACGCTCTGTTCTCACTAGGATTAACTGGCAAGTGTTAAACAGTTAAAAAAAAAATAGATAAAAATGTAACTCTTGGTTAAAGTCAAAAGTGTATTCCTGCATTTGTGGCAGCAAACTAAATAGAAGTCTTCTCTTCAGACTTTAACATTGCTTTCCCTCCACAGTGCACAGCTGAAGCATCAGTTTAATTTGACTCTATTAGCCTGTATTGCAGTGAAAACCTGTAAACATGTCCTATACTGGAACAAAAGGTAAATCTTATGAGCCAAATAATCCCTTAAAATAACAATAATGCATTGTTATTCATTGCCAATTTGTAGTAACAGAGCACAGGCCTGCTGGATGTGGTTTACATTACCTTGGAGTAGACTTACACAATTAGGAGAAGCAGGAGATTCTCCAAAGTAATTCAATAAACTGCTGAAACTACTGCAGCACAGGAGGTGTAATTAATAGCACAAGGAAATGCTGACTGCCACATCAAAGAGGAAAACGCCACGAATAAAGGATAAGCAAAACAGCAATTGTCCACTGATGAGTAAAACAGGTTTTAGAGGGAGCTCTATGCCCCGTGGAAGTCCTTGGCCTAAGTAGTGTATCAACTGAAGGAACTGGTCAGTGATGGAGGGTGTTGGCAGATCAGGACTGAGTGGCTCTGAGTAAAGGTGAATGGACAGATGAGGTATTGGGAGTAAGAGCAAAAAGTGCTGGAGATGCATGGGCTTGACATAATGGTTTCAGAACTTATATACCTACAAGAAAGCTGGGGTAGGGCTTTTTCTAAAGGTGTACAGCAAGAGGACAAGGGGAAACGGTTTCAGATTTGAAGAGGGGAGATTTAGGCTGGACATTAGGAAAAAATCCTTTCCTTTGAGGGTGGTGAGATGCTGGAACAGGTTGCCTGACGAAGTTCTGGCTGCCCCATCAATGTTCAAGGCCAGGCTGGATGGGGCCCTGAGCACTTATTTAGTGGAAGATGTTCCTGCTTATGCAGGGGGGTTGGAACCAGATGCTCTTTAAGGTCTCTTCCAGTTCTAGCCATTCATTGATTCTATAACTTGAAGGTTGAATTACAAGAGGATGGTGGAGGCAGAAAATACATGCCTTAAGAAGGCATGTACAGGTTTCCAGTGCCCTGCAAAGCTGGAAGAATAAAACTGTGTCAGCTGGGATGTACATTATGGTCCACTCTTACCTAACTTGCCTTATATGTTTCTACACTGATTGTCAGATTGTTAATTGTCTCACTTTTCAATGCTTCTTTCTAATTCTTATACACATATACCTTAACAGAGGTTAACATGGCACAACCTAGTGACTGTACATGTAGAAAGCATCTGGCTTATGTCCAAAATTATGTGTTGGGTTAAGTGCTTAGTATTTTTGAGAACACGAAAAGAAGAGAGTGATCCTTGAATTTTTTTAAGTTTTTGGTTTTTTTTTTTTGCTAGGATAGGTCTTTATGAACTATATAGAACAGTGGCTCATGACCTCTTTTCCCCTTCAGTGCTATGTGCATTGCTTATCAGAGGTGAATCTGTGCACTGTTTATTAAGATTTTCCAGTGCTTTGCTTTTACATGGGCTACATTGCATGGAGAAGAGTTTCTGATAGTAAAGGAAGCTGCTGTTCACTAGTTTCACAGTGCTGCAGTAGTTCCTAATTTTAAACAGGAAAGCTTGTAGCCTGTGCAAATTTTAGTGTGTAAGTTTTTCTCTGCAGCCTTATGTTCCCCCTTCACTTTGTATACTCTTTCATGCCTGATAACACAGAGATCATTTCTAAGACTTACTTCTTACAGCCATCCATCTTTTATCACAAAGCTTATGCTTACTGGGTGGAGAAAGAAGCTAAAATAAACTTTTGCTTCTAACTAGAAAACTGTAAAAGCAAGAATCTGTTATTAAATGTAGAGAACAGAAAGGTTTTTACCAGTTTTCAGAAAAAAATGCCATTATTATCACCCATATTTCATCCCTGCCCCCCACCTTTTCACTACTAAAATGTTACCATTTGCAACTTTAGAAAATGTTAAAAGCAGTGGAAGAATTATGTGACAGGAAAACTAAGCACATGAACACATGCATTCAGCATTTGAAGGCAGCCTGTTTCCATTGCATGATTCAGAGGCGTGTCTTTCTAAATTGGCCAATATGAGGAACAGAGACCATATTTTCCATAAGGTTGAATTATATTGTTGATCTCAGCTGATTTTAATTCTTCATGCATTAATCATTTGAAAATACCATCTTAAACAGTCTTTAAGTCACCTAATGTGATGATACACATTCACACAGCTTCACATTTTGTTTGGAGTTGATATAGTCTATCAGCTCACTAAAGAATTGAGCCATCTTCCCTCCCTCAAAATAACCCCAACATGCAAAATTAATAAAAATGAGGGAGCTAAATATCTTATTGCAAGTGTCTGGAACACTTTCAGAGACCTTTCATATAACAAAAACAAATTTTTGAAAATAGGCCAAATAATGTTTTCATAAATCATGTTACAGTGTATCTGCAAAGGAGAGAGGAACAAATTCCTTTTGCATACTTTATAAAATAGTAATTTTTAAAAGCATTGAACTATTCCAGATGTTCCCATGCACTCTGTGTTATTCTGGGGGAGTCTATCTGAAATAAGTTCTGAAGTGACAGGAGAACAAAGCTTGTCCAAATTCTTACGTGCTTTACTTGCATGTACTAACAATACACTACAAAACTTGTAATTTCCATTCCACAGGAAAATTTTTACCTGACTTGGAGTTAACAATAACTTGGAGTTAACCACCTGGCTGTGATTAACAGTAAATATAAATGGAATTTTTAGCTAGGCTAAAGTTAAAAAAAAAAAATGGAAATTCTAATTAAATTAATTTTTTACACTAAACTACATTTAATTTTTAAACTAAAGTTAAAAACAGAATTTTACTTGCATTTAGCAACACAGTAAATTTTGGAGTTTATGTCATGCTCTTACTCCACAGATACCAATCTTGAAACTTTTAGGATGTGTGTTTGAGTGCCATTATGACATCCCTGTATGAGTTTGGAGACAGCAGTTCAGATTTTGCAGCGGGCTTGCTACCCATGACTGGCATGGTATAAAGGACTAAATTGGCCACACCTGTGAAGGTGCTGGTTATCATCATGTTTAGGGGCTTACTTGGATTTGGGGTTAAGTTTAGACCTTTTCATTTGCTTGTTAAGACTAATGGGTTATAAGGAGTTTGGACTCTCAGTCCAGTCTCAGTTCTAGATAGGGGAAAAAAGAATAGTTTGCTTGTGAATCATTGCTAAACATGCGGTATCTTTTCAAGAACAAAGACATTGTTCTGCCTGCCCCTGCACTTCCTACTGCATTTTAGAAAGATTAAGGCACTGAAGGTAGTAGGCACACAACTCAGTTGGCTTTTGCTCTTATTAATCCCTTTGTAGCTATGCTCCTGTAGAGCTGTGAATCTGAAAATTTGGGCATAATATGATACTCTGTTAGCACTTGCATTAGAAATCCAACATTTGTTTCAACCAGGTATATATTTGCCTGTCCTTCCAGCACAATGTTTAGCTCAAGTTTTGTCTTGCTGTCTATAAAGATGTTATTTTTCTTTTAAATTAGTAACAGTGACTGTAAAACTTGATTGTAAATCCTCACATTTTTTTGTTGGTTTAAGCATACAGATTCTTTGAAAGCTTGATCATTAAGTGTCTTCTGCAAAAATCTTAAACTTTGTAGACAACAAAATAGTGGCAGAGAATAAAATAACTTCTGATTTGGGTGGTGCTGTTGTAACATTTTTTAGTATGTGGGGCAGTCCCTAAAGGCTCCTATGTTAGAAGTTAAATTCTTCCTTGGTGAATAGTTAAACTTCCTGTTGTTGGACTGAATCCCCATGTTTCACAGTAATGTGTAGTCAGAGTTAAGTAGGTCTTCTAAACTGCGGTATAGTCAGTGGCATCTGGAATTTCTGCCATGCTAATGTTTATTCTCCCCAGAGTCTTATTTCAGCCTTCATGACTATGCTGGCGTCTTTGAAAGGGGTACTGGAAAAACAGCCTTGTGGGAGTTTTCACTGTCCCTTTCTCAAGATTAACTGAGTTTTATCACTCTGACTGATAAAACTGAGTGAACTGGTGGTGTCTTTTTTAATGTAGTGGCATGCTTGTACACAGCAATCATTTCCAAGTTGTCTGTCTGCAGAGGCTATTACTATGGTTTTGTTTGTTGCTGTTTTTTTTAATTACAGTATCTCTTAAGCTGTATTGGTTGGTTTATTGATTAAACATACATTTAATAAGTTTTCCTTTTGTTTCTTCAAGCCACTTATTTTTCATAAACCACGTACATGTGGCTTGTCATATTTTCTTAAATGTATAGGTGTAACATTTTGTCTCTTGTGAAAGGGATAATGTTGGAATTAATTCAGTATTAAAAAAATCCTGCTGAGGAGGAATAACTCTGTTAAATAAGTGAGAAGCTATTTGTGACAAACTAGGTAACATTGCTTAAGCTCTAACCAGAGATAGATCATAACTGTTACTTGAGTGTCGATGATTGAAGTGGTTCAAATTAATTTTACAAGTTCTGACATTTGCATTTCAATGACATAACAACTCACTGTGCTTGCAACCTGTTGGATAATTTCAGCATGGAACTTTTAAGATTAATGTCTTGTAAACACTGACTAATCAGTATTTCCCTTTTTGACTGAACTGACTGAACGGCAGCAATTCATGCTTTCCAGTTTTTCAGTATGATAGAATTTTTCAACCTTGTAAAGGCCCAACATGAAATGTAAGTTAAAAATTAGGTATTAGGTTCAAAGCTTGATGGCACCTTTTGAATTAGAAAAACAAAATGTCCTCTATACACAAGCTTTGGTCACTCAGTTATATAATTACAAACAACACATTGTCAATAAGCATCAAAACGTGTACATGTTCGCTAATTTCCAGAAGATACTCTAAATGAAAACTTGTTTGTTCTTATATTAAATGGGAGAAATTTACAATTAATGGCTCCGGTCTGAAGTTAATTCTTGGTGATTTGATGCCATCTGTCATTGTCTAAGCTGCTCTGCAGTTGGTAGAAGGCAATATTGTCAAATAAAATAGCTGCAGCCTTACCCTTGAGTATTGTGTCTGGTTCTGGATTCTACCATTTAAAAAAAAAAAATTCAAGGTACTTCAGTATGTCCAGAGGAGGGTAACAAAGCAGTGGAAAGATCTGGAAGGCATGTCCTCTGAATAGTGCTGAGGACTCTGGGCTTGTCTGATGTGGAGAGAAGGACACTGAGAGGCGACCGCATGGCTCTTTACAGCCTCCTGAGGGAGGAGCAGATCTCTTCTCCCAGGAGCCCAGAGCCAGGATGCATGTGAATGGCTCAAACCTGCATCTGTCAGAGGAGGTTTGGACTTGACATGAGGAAGGATTTCTTTACTGAGAGGGTGGTAAAACCCTTGAACATGCTTCCAGGTGGTCAGTGGCCCATGCCTTTCAGTGTTTCAGAGGCATTTAGACAATGCCCTTAATGTCATGCTTTAACTTTTGGTCATCCCTGATGTGGTCAAACAGTTGGACTCAATGATTGTTGTTCGTTCCCTCCAACTGAAATACTCTGTTCTGATTTGCTCATTACAGAATCAAAATGTGATTCAGGTTGGAAGGAACCTCAGGAGGTCATTGTATTCCATTTCCTGCTCAGAGCAGATTCACTTAGATCAAGCTGCCCATGGTCACGTTTGGTCAAGTTTTTGAAACCTCCAAGGTTGCAGATTTCACAGCATTTTCACATGTCTGATCCAGACATTGACCCCTCTCCGTGTGCAACTCTTTTTCCTTGTATCTGTTCAGAATTTCCCTTGCTGCAACTTGTCTGTTGCCTCTTTTCCTGCCACTTTTCATCTTTGAGAAGAGTGTGTCTGCATGTCTGTAATTCTTCCTGTATGCAGTTGAAGAGATAAGTGAGAGCCCATTTTACTCTCTGTTATTGAGAGTGAGCAAACCAATTTCTCCAGCTTTTTCTTATGTGGTGTACTCCAGTCCCTAACTGCTTTGTTAACACTTTGTTGGATTCAGTCCAATTTACTGTACCTTAGGACTCAAAACGGGGCACAGGGCTCCAGGTGTGGCCTAACAAATACTGACTAGAGGGAAGTAATCACTTTCCTTGTCCTGGTGGCTGCTTTCTTGCTATTACAGTTCACCATGCAGTTAGACTTTGCCACAAGGGCAACAATCAGCAGCTGTATCCGTGCCTTGGGTTAGTGCAATGGTGTTTTGGAAGTGGAGGAGCCACAAGGGTGACTCCTGTGAGATGCTGCTGGAAGCTCCCCTGGTTCCAATGCTGGCCCCGCTTCTGCCCAAGGCAGTGACAATCAGCTGAATGTTCACAAGTCCATGGGACCTGATGGGATTAATCCCAAGTACTGAAGGATGTTATGGCAGGACCCCTCTCGATCATCTACCAAAGGTCTTGGGAGTCTGGAGAGGTCCCTCCTGACTGGAAGCTATTCAGCTTTATTCCAGTTCACAAGAAGGGTGTTCAGTACGATCAAGGGAGCTACAAACCTGTTAGCCTAACCTCAAATCCTGGAAGAAATATGGAGAGGATTATACTGGATATTATTGAAAGTCATTGAAAGAATAATGTGATCATCAGGCAGAGTCAGCATGGGTTCAGAAAGGCAAAATCCTGTCTAAATAATTGATGTCCTTCTGTGATAAGGTCAGCTGCCTGGTCAATGAAAGGAAGGCAGTGGACACAGTATTCTGGACTTTAGTAAGGCTTTTGATACTGTTCCTCCCAGCATCCTTCTGTTGGATGCATCCCATGTTGTCCAGCTGTGGGATGAGCGAGTTAATGGTGTGGTGTGTGAAGATGTGGCTGAAGGGCAGAACTCAAAGGGTGGTGAATGAGGCTACATCTGGCTGGTGACTGGTCACCAGATGTGTTTTTCAGGGTTCAATTTTCTGGCCACTTCTGTTGAATATATTTACCAATGGAGTAGCACCAGGCATAGGTCTAAACCGGGAGAGGAATGGCTGGAGAGCAGCCATGCATAAGGGCTCAATTCTACATCCTTATTTCTAAATGAAATGCAATTATTTTGGTAATTTGATATAAAGAACTACTAAATATGATTTTTACTTATTTGTGGTGGTTAATGTATCATAATAATCTTCTCAGTCTTCAGATCAATTTCAGTAAGTTTATTTATAGGGTTACTGTAAATATTTTCTATAGTACCTTGCTTTTGTTTAAAAAGAAAAAAAAAACTAACTCTACCAAGAAAAACAATGCAGAAGAATAGAAGGGCAGTTGAGTGGCCTGAAGTTAATATTAAAATCTTTAAGGGTGACTGCACTTCTTCATACAAGGAGACATGATTTAGAGCCCCTATAGAGGGGCTATTATTAGCATAATAGTTTTTGAAGTTTATCTGAGACAACTGCTAATATACAAGATAAAGCACCGTTGTTGATATGCTGCTGCAAGTGAGATTTTTAGTATCCTGTTGTTTTTTTTCTGATAGCTATAAATACCTTTTTTCTAGAGCAACCAAACAAAGATTATCCACTGGCTATGATTCTGCTAGCCGTAGCATTGGCATGGTGATAACCGTCTCACAAGATGCCTGATGCTGGTGTTATTTGCAGCAAAAGGTTGCAAATCTGTTCGAATATTATTATTCAGGGAAAACAAAAATATTTGTGTAGTTCACAAAAGAGAGATAAATGAGAGTATACAAAAATACTTTCAAAGAAATAAATATATGCTTCTGGGATATTTATGAGGCTGCAAAATCTTAAGTAAACCTGCAAGAACAAAAAATTAATGATGTGACTTCTAGGAAGTCTTGGCTCCTGACACTTGACACTGTAAAAGATGCCTTTTAAATTAATAACTCTAAACATCTGTTACATTAAGTGAGGAGCTCTGAAGTACATTTGTGAAGCTAATAAACAACTAAGTAAAAGTAATTGTTTGCCGGCTTCTTTACTTGATTTTCATCTGTTAGATTCACATCATTTGCTTTAAGCTGTATTGCAGAATATCCGCTCAACTTCTTCCCTCTGTCCTCCAACATCTGCTTGGAATTTGATGCATCAAGCACTTCCAGTCCATTTAAGAAACATGTCCAGTTTCCCTGAGATGCCTTTTTGCAGCTTTCTGAGGAATGTGTTAACCTTGCAGAAATTACAAGCTTCATGGGTACATGATTGCTAACAACATGAGTGTATGAATATCACTGATAATGAAACCCTCTCATTAATGTGTCAAGTAGCATCTGTGCTAAATTTTAAAGGTCTCTTTTGACCTGTCCAAAGGTAGACATCATATCTCACAAAGTCTATGTGGCTGCATTAAGTAGGAGAGACATATAAAAAAGAAATTGCCTGTACCTTAAAAACTAGGTTACAAATGGAGTGAAACTCACATGTGCTGTTCGTGGTTCCTGTTACCTCTTGCAGAGAAATGGTGGGTTAGGGTTCTCAAATGGTCTCTTCATAGGCTGAAATTCTGAAGAGTGATTCCCACTCATTTTTATTTACAGAAATTACAAATAAATAAAAAAAAAGAATTCCAATGCAAAAAAGTTGGTAAAATGTGGAGTGATATGAATGAGGTTTTTGCTGGTAGTCTGTGTGTTAGAGATGGAGAAAGAGTTTTCCTGTTTATCTGCCTGTAGCGGCCCCTGCTGGCAGGTCTCACCGGTGGCATTGGGAGTAACCTTGTCCAAAAATGGGAAATGCGGAGCTTCACTCCTCTGGAATCAGATGTACTGCAAATATGCTCCAACTTGTGTCAGCAAGGCTAATTACAACTGATTGCCCTCTACACACACACCTGTGTGGTTTTGTAAAGCATTTATGAAACCAGTTATTTCATGAACATTACTGAACAGAATCATTGAAGGCACAATAGTGGCAATCTAAGTGAAATTAAAAAAAAAAAAAAAGTTTATTAATGAGTTTACCAATTTTTTTTTCAGCAACAGACATGCAAGATGACAATGGAACAGGCGGAAGGATCAGAAAATTAAGTATTGGGCAGTATGACAATGATGTCCCTGGGCAGCCACCGTTTAACAGGTGTGCATGGATGAAGTCTCCTGCTACTGACCACGCTGTAAGTCCAGAATCACCGATTCCTCTAGGGGAGACCAATGAGGTAAACCGTGAAGAATTTTTCAAGAAATATTTGTTGAAGTGAATAGCCAACAGGGAGTCCCACATTCATGTTCAGTGTCCAAAATCAATGTTAAGCAATTGGGCAGTTGCATTGTGGCCATAACAAATGACTGTAGTTACCTCAGAAATTCAGTTCAGTGTGTAAGGTTCTCCTGCTCTTGCCATCTCTGTGTGTTTGCATGTCTTCAGTCTTCCAAGATCTCTCTGATGGAACAGTGGACCAGATGATATGAAACCTTTCTGTTTCATAGGGCTAAGTGGGAATTTTCACGCTGTCGTTTTGCTTTCTTGTGCCATTTCTAGGTGTCTGTTGCATGTTACCAAGATGCAATAGATGGAGAAATCTTCTCTCCAGTGAAAAATGGGAATGAAGCTGTGTCATCCACATCATTTTTTTCCCTGTCACCAGAGACATCATCTGGTAAGAAAACTTCTGTCTCTTTTTAAATATTATTTTTTATTTAATTATTTTGAAGGCATTATTAACATTTTAGCTGTTACTGAAGAAGAACTGTACTTTTCCTTCTCTCCTAGTGAAAACATTTCCACTACACTGTCAGCAGATTCCCTCCATCCAAAAGGTCAGCAGCCCGTCTGAGCTGTACAGAACTAATCCTGGTAAGATACCCCTACTTGATAAATAATTTCAAACTGAACTGTGTATGAATAACCAACAGTGGTTATTCCTTTATAATTAGAAAATAAACCTAGATAATTTAGACATGTGCAAGTGGGAGAAATAGGATTCAACAGTACTTTTAAAATCATGTCAAATAGACTTTAACAATGAAGAATGACCCAGAAAGATTTAGTACCATTAACTGCCAACAGTGAATCCCATGGTTCTTTTCTGTGTCCAAAATCAGTGTGGAGAAATAAGGAAGCTGTATCATAAGAGGCAATAAGAGGACATGCAGTTTGCTGTTTGAGGCTATGCTGTTCTTGTTCTCTGTATGCATTTGTATGGTTTCAGTGTTCCACAATATCTCTGCTAATATTTGACAAAATAATATTGTCAGGATACTTGAGTTCCATGTGATTTTTAGTAGGTTTTGTCTCCATCTGAGAAAAGTGGAGTGATACTCATCTTGGTAGACTGTTACTAGCTGTCTGTAGAGTAGTGTCCACTTTTGGAATACCCAACATATAGCTCCTTGAGTGTGTCCAGAGGAGAGCCACAAAAATGGTCAGAAGACTGGAGCATCTCCCCTGTGAAGACAGGCTGAGGAAGTTGGGGTTGTTAGACCTGGAGATGAGGAGCCTCCAAACTCTAGTTTTCCAGTATCTGAAGGGGGCCTACAAGAAAGCTGGGATTGGACTTTTTGCACAGGTGTGTAGTGAGAGGACAAGGGGCAACAGTTTGAAATTTGAAGAGGGGAGATTTAGGCTGGACATTAGGAAAAAATTCTTTCCTGTGAGGGTGGTAAGACACTGGAATAGGTTGTTCAGGGAAGTTGTGGCTGCCCCCTCCCTGGAAGTATTCAAGGACAGGTTGTATGGGGCTTTGAGCAACCTGATCTAGTGGTAGGTGTCCCTGCCCATGGCAGGGGGGTTGGTACGAGATGATCTTTAAGGTGACTTCCAACCCAATCCATTCTGTGATTCTATAGCAAGCTCATGGGTTGAGCCAAGGACAGGGGGAGGTTTCACTCATCAGTTCTGGTCATGGGAGTCAAAGGACTTGGGAGAAAAAAATCAATTAAATTTTTTATCAATCAACTCAGAATAGGATAATGAGACATAAAAACAAATTTTAAAAATACCTTTCCCTTATCCCCCTCTTCTTCCTGGGCTGAAGTTACTTTATTATCTATTTCTCTACCTTTTCACACAACCATAGCACAGGGGGGCGGGGAATGAAGGTTGCAGAGAGTTCATCACATATTGCTTTTTCCTGCTCAGAGGGAGGAATCTTCCTTTACTCCAGTGTGGAGTTCCTCCCACAGAAGATACTCCTCTCTGAACTTCTCTGACATTGTCCTCTCTGAACTTCTCTTCACCTTCCATGGGGTGCAGTCATTGAGGAAAAGACTGCTCCATTGTGGGATCCCCACAGTCACAGCCTTCTTTGTGTGCAGCCACCTGCCCTGGGGCATGGGGTCCTCCCCAGGCTGCAGGTCCATATCTGCTCCACTGTCATCCTCCAGGGGGACAGCCTGGTGTCTCACCGCAAGTGGCAGGGCAATCTCTTCTCTAGCATCTCTCCCTCCTACTAAACTGACCTTGGTATCTGCATAAGTATCATTCTCACCTCCCACTCCCCTCTCACCTGCAGGTCTTTTAGCAGCTTCTTTTTCCTCTTCTTATATATGTTAATTGCAGAGGCAGGTCTCACCTGGAGCTGGGGAAGCTTTTACCAGCTGCATACAGGAGTCACCCTGTGGCCTCTCCCCTGCTCCCAAAATCACCACCCAGGCCCAACACACATTTAATACTTATCAAAAGCAAGTAGCATCACACAGAATAAAATTTTCATTAGTAATGAAGCAATCTGGTACACAATTCAGGACATGGTTGAATCACTGTGGCTTTTTCCTTTATTCTCTCAACTCTTAAATTAGTTGTAGACATCCCTGGGAAGGCAGCTTCAGCACATCAATTATGGGTTGCTTACACTGAGTTAATCAATTGAACACTTTGTTGTTAAATAGTTTCCATTGCTATTGCTAAGAGTTAGGACTTGTCTTGGAAAAATTAGTGGGTTTTGGTCTATTTTTCTATTTTTTTATTGTCCTGCTTAATGTCTAGGTGTTATCTTTCAAATGCTGGGTTTCAATACCCAGTCAGTGGCACACTGACATTAATTACTCTAGCTTAGACCAATGCAGGCAATTCTCCCCTTGAATACCCTTTCATAAATAAGGCTCATGGTTTACTGAATACTGGAGGTCACGTGCTCAGCTTCCTATGGCTTTGCTTTTAGCCATCACCATAATGAACTTTAACACTAAGTTTAAAGGTGTATGAAGTGGGTGAGCTGGAAAACATGGAATGCACCATTAGTAAGCACTCTATGAAAGGTGGGTAATTTTCCATCAGAGGACAGAAGCTTCTGTTGACTGAGGCAATTCCTAGAACGCTGCTTTACATATTTTTTTCTTCTTTTTCTCGTTCACTATTCTACTTTATTTATTGTGTATATCTACTGTAACTATTTCTCTACTGTATTTACTTGTTGTGTCCTTATTTTGTCATGAAGTGAAAAAGACTTCTCATTACTTTTGCTATCAATCTCTAATTAATGACCAGAGCAAGATTTTTGTGTTTTTCTGTGTTAAATGAGGCCAAGAATTTGAAGGGAATCGAAGTAGCTGTCCCTGTGATTGAGACTGTTCTAATACATATGCAACAAAGATGACCCTAACAGTTTGCACTTTGCAAAAATTCTGAAAGCCCCATTTTTAGTACCTTCCTTTGCAGCCTTGATGTTTTAAATGCTTTTAAGGTTTTTATTTTGGTAGAAGTTGGGTGTCATGGTTTTAGCCAGTAACTAGGTGATGGATGCTTTTTATTTCCCCTACTACCCTCCCAGGGGAAGATGAAGAAGAGAATAAGGGAGAGAGACTGTAAGGCTGGAAGAAAAATGGGTTGAATGAAGTAGTAATAGTGAATTACAAATATATATAAAATATGTAAATACGAAACTTGCACTCCTCAGTTGGTGATTACTTCCTAACCAGAAATGTGCCACACTGGACTCAGCAGCAGATGGGGATGCCCAAGTGCAGGGTCCCAGTCTGCAACAGCCTTAGAGCAACCAAGTTGGTCCTGCTTGGGAAAGCTGAAGGCACCCAACCTGCCTTGATGTATGATGTTCTTCTCCAGTGAGGAAAGAAGCAGAGGCGATACCAGACAAATAGACCTCAACCAACAAACCATCCAGAGAAGCCAACAGAGGGCTGTCTTGGGAGCCATTTTATACTGGGTACCATGGGAAGGAATACTGTGATTGGTCAATTTGGGTCACCTGACCCATCCTCTCCTCCCATAGGCTCAGCCACATCAATAGGTTGGCTGTTGCTGGTGGTGTCCCAGACAGTTTTTTATCCTGGTCGTCTCAAACCAGTAGGTGGAAGCCTTCAGAGTCATGGACTCCTAAGTCTTAATTTCTATCAGTAAGGTATTTCTTCTCTTGTCTCAGTTCAGTTTGCCCTTGAATTCAAATTTGTTTTGTTCTGCATCTCAGCTTTGTTGCTTGTCTGCATTCCAAGTTAATAGTGAGGATGCCCATCTAACTAGCAGTTATCTAAATATATTTCTGTCCTATTTCCTTCACACTTCCTTGTAGAGAATTACTTTCAGTAGTTAGCACTTACCATATCAAGGGAGATCTGCTATGGGTTTAGAAAAGATTAAAAGTATACATTTTAAAAGAACAATACATGGTTTTGTGTATTCTATATTCAAGACTTACAATGACATTCAGCCTTTTATGTATACAAAATGGTAAAACTATCTGTTCTTTTGTAAGTTATTCTTGTTGTAAAACCTCTACCTTTGTCTTGAATAAATCTAATTCTGATTCTTAACTTATTTTTTGAAGTGAAGACTACGATCTTCACTGAAGTCTGCAAAAAAACTTGCTCTTTTTAGTCCTAGAAATCTTAATTTTCTTTCCAGGTGAAACCACTTTGTTAGGGAGAATCAGTCCAGTGATATTATGTATCTGTCTCCCTTTCATCAGCTATGCCCTACCTCTTCTTTCTCCCTATACATTTCTTTAAGATGCTGTGCCTGTGCCTGATAGAGAGAGCAGGATTCCTTTCCAGCACCTTGTTCTGTCTTGGATGGGAGCAAGTTTAATCCCCCTCAGTCTGTTTAGGCATGCAGTCCTTTCCTGTTGGTGCTGCTGCTGAAGTGATCACTCGCTACCCATGGTTTCATTGCCCTTTTCGTCACTTTACATAGCTTGTAAGTGATACAGCAGCAACGGAGTTCATTCTGAATTATCTTTTGTAAGACACCTTGTTTCTTAAGACAAACATTAGCGGTCTATAAATTGGGTAGTTTTATATATGCCCCACAAAACAGGCTCCATGCAGACAGAACCTAGGTACAGCTGAGTAACACAATAGCCATTGTATATCCTGTGGGTCCCACATATCAGTGAAGGAACAGAAGCACTATTTATATGCTATTTGAAGCTTATAAAGGCTCTCTTGTCTCAGACAGCATATAGCTAACTGAAGTCCCTTTGTACACAGAAGTAATAAAAAAACCATAGCAAGCTCTTTGCCAGAGGACTGAACTCTGGCTAACCACCCCTGCCATTCCACCCATCAGACTGGATGTGAGAAGCTGCCTCCTTCCTCAGCTCTGGCCGAAGTTTAGACAGAGTTTTGCAGAAATTCTGTATTCACAAACCAGCACTGTTGCAGTAGAAGGCAGGGAATCTGTGGAACAGGGGAAGATTATCCATAATCCTTTATCCATGTACTGACAAAGGGAAGACGTGATGTCCTGTTCTTGTATCTTTTTTGAAGAGCCTAAGGCCCAGTTATGTCCCAGAAAAAGGACCTGGGGGTGCCTCTGTAGTTGGCCCTTGTGAGGCTGCACCTCAAGTACTGTGTTCAGTTTTGGGCCCCTCACTACAAGAAAGACATCAAGGTGTTGGTGTGAGTTCAGAGAAAAGAATTTGGTGAAGGGTCTAGAAAACAAGTCTTACGAGGAGTGCTGAGGGACCTGGGGTTTTTTAGTTTGAAGAAGAGGAGGCTGAGGGGAGGACGTTGTAAAGGTGAGGGTCAGTCTCTTCACCCTAGTAACAAGTGATAGAATGAGAGGAAATGGACTCAAGTTGCAACAGAGAAGTTTAGATTAGGTATTAGAAGAATAACTGGGACTTTCCCTGTTAGCCAGGACTACTGATAAATGATGGAAGGAGGCTTAATGAGCACTTCTGCCAGCTCCCTCAATACCCTTGGGTGTATCCCCTCTGGCCCCATAGACACCACTGCTAAGTGGTGTGGCAGGTTTTTAAACATTTCACCTAGGATTATGGGGGCTTCGTTCTACTCCCTGTCCCAGCCTTCCTGCTCAGAGGGCAAGGTATCAAGTGAACTGGTACTACTGCTGTCCTACTGGTAAAGACTGAGGTAAAGAAGGCATTAAATACCTCAACCTTTTTCTCATCTTTGATGAGATGGAGCTTGTCCTTAGTCCAATCAAAGATGGAGCTTGTCCTTAGCCCTCTTTTTGTTGTTAATATATTTGTAGAAGCATTTCTTGTTTTCTTCGACAGCTGAAGCCAGGTTAATTCATAGTTGTGCTTTGGCCCTTTCCAATTTTATCCCTGTATAAGCCTCATGACATCTTTGTACTCCTCCTGAGAGGCCTACTCCTTCTTCCAAAGGCCATAAACTCTCCTTTTTTCCATGAACTGCATTCACATCTCTTTATTCAGCCAGCTCATCATTTGGCACATGGAGATGGCCTCTTCTTGAACCTTTAAGACTTCCTTCTTGAAGAATGTCAAGCCTTCCTCGACTCCTTTGTCCATCAAGACTGTCTCCCAAGGGATTCTGTAAACCATTCTCTGAAACAGGCCAGTCTGCCTGCTGAAAGTCCAAGGTGACAGTTCTGCTAACCCTATTCCTCCAAGAATAGAAGAATAGTTCCCTTTCCATTCTCTGGTGGTTTGGCTCTGACTTCACACTTAGAATAAGAAAAGTGGGAGAAAATTCCTGGAGAGGAAGAAAACTGTGTGTGTGTTGTGGGAGAAAAGGCAGGGAAAAAGCTGGGGAGAAGTAGAGAGTAGCTGTGGCTGGAAGATGTAATGAAGGTATGTTACGAAGAACTTAGAGAAAGCAGAATAAATTTGGATTTGTTCAGTCCAAACACTGAGTTAAAAGCACAGACTCTAAAAGGAGTGTAAGTTAAGTCTGAACAGAACTGCATCTGTAGCCATTTCAAGAAAACCAATGAGAAGTCAATTTGCGTATTTCAATCACACTGCTAGCTTGTGTCTGCTCTTGTATTTCCTGAATGTTCTCAGTTTGTGTCAGTGCTCCCATAAAGTTTTAAGCACTTGTCCAGAAAGCTGCAAGTAAATGAAAATGAAATTATTTGCTGTGAGATTATAATACAATTACAAAGATAATGCAGTGTTGCAGGTGAGATTTTCTGGTTCTGTAGGATAGTCATTGAAATCCCTGAATTGGTCTGCATACCAGACAAATTCTAGGGAATAAATATTATAATAGAAATATTGTGATTTATATATAGATAGGCTAGACTTCTTTACAGGGAGATCAAATTGCACCTTGTGAGTTTTAATCACGTTCAAAAAGCCTGAAAAATATTGTGATTACTTGCTATTGTTATATATTATATTAATATTTCTGTTTACACAGGTTTTTTTCTTGGAAGATAAGTGGAGAAAAAGTTAATGTGCTTTTTAAAAAGGTTAGGGGAACATTCATTCAGGTGTCTTTAATAACAGGAGCCAAGCTGAGCTTTCATTTGCTTTCATTACCCACCAATATCAGAAAGCTGTGTTAGGTTTTTTTTTTTTTAAACTTTAAATGCAAAAACTGGAAGAAATCAAGTCAAGAAAAGGTTTGGTTCTCCTGTGCACTCAGTAAGATCACTATTTGAAACTTTGAAGTATAATGCTAATGAAAATATTTGTTGTGCTTAAGCTTTATTTCTTTTATCTTACCACTTATTTCTATGTTTGGCAGCCTAGCAACATGAAAACTTTATGCCTGTGTTCAATTGCCACAAATATTTTTGCAATTAATTTATTTAGAAGGATGTTTTAAAAAGAAGACAAAGTTTAAGAAAATAATACAAAACTGAATAAAGATTATTGAGTATGTTCAAAATATGCCTTAAATATTTCCTCTGGATACAATATTTGTTACAGAAATTTCCTTCCAATTTATATTTGCTATCAGGGAGCATATGATACAACCAGTTTATTTAGATCATGGCTATACCAAAGTCATCTTATCAGGTAGATGCATGAAGAGAGACTCATAAATAGTCAAAGACTTTTTTTCAGACATCATTCAGAAAACTGATGCATTTTGGAAACATCAGGTTGAGGTATTCTGAGAGGAAAAGCAGGTCAGAAAAGGTCCATGGGTCAGCAGAAGAAAATACCAAGCAAGGGAGTGTTAGCATTGACAGTCCCAGCTCTGGTGCTAAAGAATGCTGTTTCCACTCCCATCACCCGGTGCTGAGGGCTGTGAGTTCAGTGGGCATCAGCATTGCAACCCACAAAGTAAATATTGTGACTTAAATGCAGTGACATTATATGTGATATATGTGTATATCATTAGCAAGACTTGAAACAAGCTGTTCTACACGAGTCTGAGAATTTCAGTGCTTTTGACTCAAACTTCTCTTTCTGACTTAGTTCACAAACATTATTGTTTAGTGCAAGTAAGAATCATGGTAGAGCAGGCTTCTCACAGAAGGAAACTTGAATTCAAATCTGTGGCCTGATTTAGAGGGATAAAGGGTCAACTCTATTAGACTACTTAAAATCTGTAAGTGTTAAACTGGTGTAAAAATACTCCTTTGCTCTGGTATTGTTAGCTTTCCACAGTAGCATATAACTGCTTCCCTTGTACAGTGCTTATTTTCTAGCCTTAGGGGACCAAATCAACATGTTTCTTCCAAAGTTCATGGTTTCCATCTATTACTTGGAAAATCTGAGCTTGTGCCCAGGCTTTGAATTCTATTCAGCAGCAATACTCTGAAAGTATAATTGTGCCATGTGATGCTTACATCCTTCCTGTAGCTCTAGTCCAAAGGCATTTTGTCCTGAGAAAAAGCAGTAGCATGATCTGCTACTTGTCTGTCTGTCTGTCTATCTATCTACTTAAGTCTTTTTTTTAAAATATATTTGCTGTCCAAGATAACTGTACTTGGAATAAGCACCTATTAGCTGAAAAGATTATGGCACTTGCAAAGGTGCTGAGCCATTTTTAATTTTTCTATTGACAGCTTATAATTTTAAAATTCAGGCAGTAGAATGAACAGTGTAATTCTTAAGTTGTAAATGCCAAAAAACATACTGTTTATGTAATGAACTTGCTACACATGAAAAATGTATTTATACAAGCCATCAGTTTTTTAGCTTTTGATCATCTCAAAGCAGATGTGCCTCTTCAGCCAAACTTGAAATGCACTTTGATAATACACGGTGGGTTTTTATTGTTATTATTATTATTATTATTATTATTATTATTATTATTATTATTATTATTATTATTATTATTATTTTCTTTCTAAGAAGTGGTGGAAAACTGGCTACTTGAGAAGTTTCTTAGTTTGAGAGGGTTTGGTTTCTTTTGGTTTCCCCTTTCAGCATGAAAACATAATGCATTTCCCCACATAAGTCTGTAATTTGACCAATAACTAACTGTGTATTACTGAAGTATATTTGAGCAGTACCTTAAACTTATGTAAAAATGAGAAGAAGCCCACCACTAATTCTTGCTTGCTCTGAAGATTCAAGAGATAAGCCATTGGCAGAAATTTATCAGCAGTTTAACAGAAAAGACAGTGGATGAGCAGACAGTCTGGCAGATGTGTTTTTACATGTACCTGTTGATGCTAGTTAGCAATGCATGTGGGTAGATGCATTTTTGAGATGTTACTAGTCCTTTTGTATGGAAAAGCTTAAATTAACAAAAATCTAATGGAACAAGTACTTCCTTTGCTATGAATACATGAAAAAAGCTGAAGTGCAGCTGTCAGCACACCTTTTCAAAACAATCTTCAAATGATCCTGTGTTTGTGTGCCTGAGAAGTTGTCATTTGCTGCATTTGTAAGTCAAAGATGTTCCGTAATTTCAGAATTACAGACCTGCCAGTGGTGAGTGGGGACATAGAGGAAGTACACATTCAGTTCCACTTTTTTACAGTCCACAAGCCATACTGCTATATATTTAAGATCCTGTTTTCACCCACATGAAGTCTTTTCATGTTTATTCCCTCTTGCAGAAGAGGAGAATGCTAAATAATCTTGTCTTTCTATGCCTGAGCTAGGTGTGTTATTTCATGAATCCGTTCTTATTCAGATACCTAGTAAACAAAATCTGAAATGAGCTGTCACTTGAGGCTGACACCCATGTTTCTGTCAGTCATGAGAGGATCAGGGAAACATATGCCATTCCTTTACAAATCATGGAGTTTGCTGAATTTGAGTCTGAGAGCCATGTCATAGCCACCCTCCTGCAGGATTTCCTGTTGGAGGGTTATGTCACAATTCAAGCCCCGCATGTTAAGCTGCTCTGAATAGATCTTGCAGTTTGGTGGTGCTGGTGAAACTGGGAGTCTTGTGTGCTCTACCTAGGACAAGTATACACAGACTGCTATGTGAGTGAATTTTACCACCTGGCAGAGGATGGAGCACCTGATCCTACTGTCTGTACTGTGCCTGGCATAGGTTAGAAACCATTTCTCCTTGGGAAATAACAGACCTTCCAATTCTGACATAACATTATCTCACAAACTGCACTCATCCAAACCTAACCAGATCCTCACCTGAGACATCCACTCCTGTTTCTAACTCTTACTTCTGTGGTTTTGTACATAATTTCAGTCAGACCCTTTACATCTCCTGACTTTAGAGTTTCAGGTATTTTTTTTCTTCCCTGGAACTCATCTTAGCTGGTTGAAACTTTGAACTTCTGACAAAAGAGCAAACAAAAGATGAATTATAGTGTAAAGCACCTGTTGTCTTTCATTGAAAGTGTTCATGTCAAAGAGGTTTTATTGGTGAACAGCCTCCTAGGTATAACTGAGTCTGATTCTGTTAAAAAGCCCCATAAAAAACCAAACCAAACCAACAAAACAAAACAAAAAAATCTCACCAGGGTGAATTTGATAAAATGTTGGTAGAACTCAAGTATATAATTATTTTAATTATCTTTCTACTTGAATGCTTTCTCACTGTTATCTTCTTGGTTAATGGTTGCTACTCTTGTTCTCTTCTGATTCAGCAACTGCGAATAGCTGGACAAGCAAAGCTTCCAATACTTGAAAATCAGGAAGGAAATAGGACATCCAAAGGTTTCCTGTGATTACAGTACTTTTTATGCTCAGCCAGGAATGCCTCTTTGGAGAGTAATTTTCTCTTAATAAATGTTGTTTATAGGAGTTTTAAGACTGTTTGAGACTACATTTATCTCTGCCAAGAAGTACATAAGACAAAGTGTAGTTGTATAATCAAAGTAACTGATGGCAGTTCTGGACTACTACATTAAAAACCTGGTCTGCCCCTGTGTTAAGGATTGTCCCTTATTTTTTACCCAGTAGTATGATGTATATCGCAACTAATCCTTACTATTTGAGTCTTCTAAGTGGAACCATTATAAGCGTGTTTATTAGGGCCAGCTGCTTATTTAGTTTATGTTTTAGCCACTAGAAGAAAGCAAAATTCTAATTAGTTTACAGTACTCATCTCTATAATCAAAAACAATTTTAAAGCTATCAAAAGGGCTTAGTACACGCTTTCAAAGTATGTTGTAGTTAGGTACTTTAAAGTAATTGAGTAATTAATTACAGGAGAGCTTTAAATGGTTGTATATGTTTCTGTCCTTATCAAGTAATTTCCTATAGTCATCCTTTCAGAAAATCTGATGCCCTGGAACACCTGAAGAACAATCTGAGGAGGAAATGTGTTGCCCACTGCAGTGCTGCAGTGTTTCCACTCATCTTCCTGCCCCATAAATAAAGCCTGCTCTGAACAATGATAACGTAATGTTGAATCCAGGAGAATAGGGTTGTACGTGGTATACTGTGAAAGACATCCTGGGAAGTGAGTCAGATTTTAGAGCTCTGGATACTAAATTTATCCAAGAGCATTGAGCCAGTTTGGCCTTATAGAGCAGCTGCTCTTTGGTCCACACCGAGAAGCTCTTTGTTGGTATTCAGTTTTGAGTCCTGCATCTCCCATAAACAAATCCACAAGGTAAAAAAGAAGTGATAGGAGAACTGGGTGTCTGCTTAAAAATAAAACCAAACCAAACTGCAACCAAACCAAAACCCAAAACAAACAAACAAAAAAACCCCAGACACCCAAGAAAACAACCAAAGCCCCCAAACCAAGCGCTAAGACTTGTGTGTGCAAGTAGTCAGAGAAGTGCGGTGAGCGTTTGATCCCCGGGGTGCCCGTGCGGGTTTCCCGAGGCGCTGCCCTGGTTGGAGCGGAGGGTGCGCTGCGAGCAGCGCTATGGGGGGTGTTAAGTGGAAGAATCAGGCCGGGAGAGAGCATCCAATGCAAAGGAGGTAGAGTCACCAGAGCAAGGTGGCACTGAATGGGCAGTCTGGCTGAAGAACGAATGGCAAAGCTAACTCAACGACAATCGGGGAATTATTTTCAGCTTGGGCAGCTTAAAGTCTGTCTGTCTTCAGCTGAGTGGCTGTATCGAGAGGAGGAGCCTGCTTTTCTATCTCTGTAGATACTGAAATCCTCTTTGTGAATGCTGTGAAGTTTTAACGTGCGGGGGAGAGCCGATGGTATTCGGGTTGGCAAAGGCAGTAAATAGCTTTTCCCAAGCCCTCTGGGAGGTGTAGCAGCTCCCTGGGCTGCAGTGCTCCCCCGAGCCGCGGGCAGCATGCGGCGCAGTCAGCTCCGCGGGAGGGAGCAAAGAGTTCTCACAGCCCCTGCTCCCTGACACAGCTTCTGTCATGATGGCTTCCACAGGTAGGTTCTTGGTTTCCTGCTCTCCTGTTTGTTTGGGTTTTTTGCCTTTTCCTCAGTCTGAAAACTGTTGTGGGGCTTGCGTTTCAGTGGTCACGCACGTCGTACAGGCAGTGACATGCGATCTGCGCTTTCTGTGTGTGTTTGTCTGGGGTGAGAGAAATGGGAGGAGGCTGGAGGTAAATAAAGCAAACAGCAAACAGCTTCGGCGATGCACCACGGGTCCGCTCCTGCAGGGTGGGAGAGGAGCGGGGTCCATGCGGTTTGTTTCTGTGTTGATTGCTCTGAAGAAGTACAGAGTTGTGTGGTGATAGAGCGATGTTTCGAGTTCCAGAGAAAAAGGTTTGCAGACAAGGAGTTTTTTCAATATGAGCTTGTTTTTCTGTGCTTGCTAATGGAGTGACAGAAGGCATGAGGCAGGGATCATGAGCTTTGTAAAGTTGTTTTTTCTGGTGAGGGAAAACTTCTGAATTTTTGTGTGTTGCGGTGGATTTTTTTCCAAGTAGAAGAAATGCATACCGTATGGAACATAAATAATTGCTGACTCTGTACAAACACTGTCCTCGTCCAGGCTGATTCTTTTTCTTCCTCTGAGGAGCTCCTAATAAATATCCTTTCAACAGCATGAAAAAATGAACAGACTTTGTAAACATAAGTCCTTCCCGAATGAGGAGTATCACATAGTTTTCCTGCTTCCTTGCTTAATAAGCATGTTGTCTCACTAGCACTGGCAGAGTAATTCTTCTAATTCAGGCAGTGCCTGTAAAATATTCTTGCTTTTTCACTCCAGATCTGAATTTTCCATCAAATTATGTTATGTTATGTTTTGTTACATTATACATTACATTCTTAGAGCATGGTATGATGTGCAGGATCTACTGTAATATTTCAAAGAATTTTCTTATGGCCTTAATGCACACAGTTTTTCTATTCAGTCAGTAGTAGCATATGCTTGTGGAAGGACTGCAGCTTTAAAAGGAGATCTACTGGATCACAATATTGAGATAGATGAAGAAAACCTTTAATATCTCACATTTGCCTCACTTCTCAGTCTCATTATGTGACACTGAAGATAAAGTGAACTGAATTTGTTTTCACCTGCTTCAATTCCGCATTATTTAAAGCAGCTTCTGAAAAATCATTTCCTTTTCTGAATCTAAAGCGAAACTGGTTTAAGTATACCAACTAAAAACTGAAAAGCAGCCCTTGCTTTTGGTATTCAGGCTGTAGTGAGCTGGATTCAGACATTTGTTACAGTGACCCCAGAAAAGTGAACAGTTTGAAGAGAGTCCTATGTAGGTATAATTTTTCTGACAATAATGAGTGCAGGACCAAAGTGAGGCGTTGAGACAGCAAAGATACATTTAAAGTCAGTAATAGGGTATATGGAAGATCTTTCAAAATACATGAGAAGACCTGCAAATGGTAGCTTTAGACCCTGAAGAATTTTTTTTTTCTGGTACGATTTGGGAAAATAAATTAGTATTAGAAAGTCCTATGGAAAAGTGTGATAATTTTACTGTTTTGAAGGTGCTATACTGCAAATTCTATTTAGCAAATACGAATTATTTGTATTTTGGTATTTTTGAAATAATATATATCAGACCAAGTATTTGTAAAATGCTGTAAAGTGTCAATGGAATGGCTATTTCCCCAATAGAAAAGAAGCTGAATAGTAAGGTAGGTTAGGGGAAAGAGGTGTCTGGTAAATCATCCTTTTGATACTTTTCCCTGTGCTGACAGGGGCGAAGGGTAAGTGCAAGTAATTCCATAGTCCTAGGGTTGCTTGGAGATAGGCTAACCCCTGGCACAGGGCGGTATTTTTTTGTTACTGGCAGGAGCCTATGTGGGCTGTTACGGGAGCTAGAAGTCACTGAACACAGGAACATCTCTGTGTGCACCCACTCTTGTCATTCATCTTGCCAGCAGGCCAGAATCTTACGTGGACATGGCAAAGTGCCAGCCTTGCTCTCCCAGCGCTTGTTGGGGAGAGTTGCTGTGACAAGGATTTTTTCCTCCAGAAGCAACATGGATGATACACAGCCTTCTTTAGGTATAAGACAAGAATGGATTTTTTTATTTTTATGCATTTGAAGTGTTCCCAGAACACAGTAAACACTTTCCAAGTGCACACGATAATAAATTTTGTGAAATTAGGAGCCTTCAGCACTGCAGTATATCCTATGTTATTACTAGCAGTTTGAGTTCTAGCTGTTGAATGTGTTTTTTCTTCCACCAAATAAATGTCTCTGAGAAAATCTTCACAGCCTCTCCATATTTGCTGTTTTATTTCCCAGGTTGTCAGCCACCCCATTGTTGTGTTTTCTGCAAGAGCCAAGCATGTGATAAATAATCCACTGAGATCACACTCGTTACTCTTCAATGAAGCAACTAAGCTGATCTTCCTAGTGTTATATCTGTTTGCTGTTGGTGGGTTTTCAAAAAGTGGGGGAACTGCAGGTACATCCCTGATGGTACATGATTTTGGCTGATGACATGTTCTCCTTGTGACATAACATAGGCAGCTGTGAAGAAGAGTTTATGGATCCGCATAAAACCCAGCAGATTTCAGGCCAACAGAGAAGTTGCCCCTGTTCCACTCATTACAAAAAAAAAAAAAAAAAAAAGGCACAAAAACTAAAGCCTCCACTTTTGATCCCCTAACTGTGTATCCGTCTTTTCATTCATCAGGTTAGACCATGGTCTCCAAAGTTCAGTGTGTGCACCTTAGGTAAAAAAATAAAACAGGAGAAACCATTGGCGTTTGGGAAGAAAATGTTAGAACTTGTATACAGTTAATAATGAAACAAATAGATGCTTATTAAGAAAGCTTAATGCAATAATTTCTTATTGATAGGGTATTAAACTAAAGAAGTTTTGGCATGACTGTATTAGACTTTCCTGTATGAAGAAATTAGTTTTACTTTAAAAAGATATAAATTATATTTCGTGAGCATCTCTGGGGTTGTGAAGTCCAACCTGTGTCTCAGAACAGGACTGTCACAAGTACTGAGTCCTGCTTTGCCTGAGTAAGGAAAACTCCTCCTAATGGAGGTCCACCACAGCCTTGGTTAACCTCTTCCCAGGTTGCACTGCTCATTGTTACTCCTGATTTATTCCTAGTACTCCTCAGTTACTCCTGATTTTCAGTGGGAATTTCCTAAGGCCTTTTTTTCCTGTCACTACAGAGAAGAATTTAGCTCTCTTGTCTCTACTGGTAAAGAAGAGACCCTCTTCTAGTAGTTTAGGCTATCTTTAGATTCCCCACCTAGTAGCTTTTCTTCTCCAGACTAAACAGTCCCAGGTCCATCATCCTGTCATAGTGGGTATTGTGAGTAAGGCCCCTGTTCATCTTGGCAGCCTCTCACTGGATCCTTTCAAGTTCCTCATGTTCCTGAACTGATGGCCTTAGCTGTTGGTTTCTAGCTGAGGCTTTCTCAGCATCAAATACAGATCTGTAATAACTAAGTGCCTTTGATCTGCTGGCTGTGTTCTCTCTGCTGTAGCTCAATATGCCTTATTTAGGATGAGAACAAAGTGAAGAGTCTTCTTCAGCCTGATATCCACTGCAGCTCCTGCTCCTTTTCAGCAGGACTGCTAATTACCAGTTGGATCCCAGCCTGTATTTTTGCAAGGTCTTGTTCTGCCTGAGGTACAGATTTTTTTAGTATCATGTGGATCTTCAATAAGTATTCTTGTTGGTCCAGTCCTCAAGTTCACCAAATCTTGCCACTGTCATTCATAAAAATGGAATTAATATCCATTTTCTAGTTACCAGTATGGTTCAGTGAAGCAGAGCTATTGGTACAGACATTAACCCTAATTTAATTTACCAGATTTTTTAAAAGAAAATTAAGAAGGTGGGTTTCCGAATTTCTTGTGAATTGATAATATTTAGTTGTGGGATTGATATTAATAATATTTAGGGGGAATTAATCTGAGCATAACAGATACGTAATAGTAAAGGCTACGATTCTCTTCAACCCTGCTCTACCTTTCCTAGTATGTGTAGCATCTCAGCTCTGAGCTGAGCCTAAATCTTCTGCAAGGCATTCAAGTAAATGGCAGAGTAGCTTGCTTAATGAGTAACAAATTTTAATATTTAAAAAGGAGAGTGGCCATCTTTTGACCCTTAGTCTCCTGGATAAAATAAAGCAGATACTGTTTTCTTAGAAAATTACAGCTCTGTAGATGTGAGACAGAGAATTGAACAGGTCAGCACTGTTGTGGAGTTTACATTGGTAGTAAACTCCAAGTGGTAGTTTGAGCCAGCTGGATGCCAAGATGCAAAGTGCTATGGAGTTTTTGGTAAGTGCTGGGTAGCACTGTTTGCTTTTTTGCAGAGACATTTCAAAGGGAAGAAGAACTTTAGAATGCTTGTCTGGTAGGACAATTCCAAGGTGAGTTCTGGGAGAATGAGAAATATTAAGTCCTTAGTGGAATGCAGCCATCCAAAACAAACAAAACATGCATAGTGAAAATACTGGGCAGTCTTCCATGACATTCCTAGGTGCCTTTAGTTCACAGAAATCACAGAGTATTAGGGTTTGGAAGGGACCTCGACAGATCATTGAGTTTGTCTTTGTGGATTAGATTGTCAGGAAATCTGTCTAAAAGAATGGGTTCATCATCTATTCGTGGGAATAGTGAGAATAGAAGCAGAAGGACCCATGAATTAGAACACTGATACAAGGAGTGTTTCACAGCCTCATCTAATGTAGCTTCTTGCAAGCCTTTCCATAGGCTATATTTTTTCCATCATTGCTGAAGCCAGCAAAGAATGGATTAAGAAATACACCGTGAAAATTGTAAGTATTGCACAAAGCTTCTTACCCTCTTCTCTTTAGGGCTGGCAGTGTCTTGGTTACTTTGGTTTACTTCAGAACAATCTGCTCTAGCATATTGCTTTTAGGGTGGCTTGGATTAGTTTGGGGGCAGTCAGATCAGGATTTTGGGAGCGGGACAGTGACAGAGCTCTCCTTCACAGATATAATTGAGGATATGAACTGGAGTTTTCGAGCTCATCCAATGCAGATTAGCTATCACCTTACAAAAAGGACTACAAAGATGGGAATGTATGAGAAGCTGCTGAAATACTGCTGCTGAAAAGCTGCATGAGGGTGGAATGACTGTTCATTTCCCTGCTACTGTTGGATGATTGTCTCAAAAGCTGTGAGCTGATTTTGCCTTTCAGCTGCTTCAAGAAAGAGCAAATGGAGTATTTTTACATCTGTCTATCTATCTATCTGGACAGTGGCCTGGGTTAAGCCACTCTGGGGTTTTTTGGTAGATTTTTTCATGTTGCTTTTTAATAGATTAAACAAAAGTTAATCTGTAAGATCTTACTTTATACAGTTAGATATATTCAGGAGTTTCTGCTTGCAGCTGAAAGAAGCTTGCAACTTTTACAAGTATTTGCCCTCTACTGCTAAGTGGGGAAACTAGAAGAGCAAGCTGGATATTTTTCTGTTCGGTATGTGAGCACAACAGTATTAATTTTCTCCTTGAGTGTCACTTTTCAGTAGTGTGTGATGCAAAGCGTCCAATTCCTCTCTTGAGTTATGGCTGTAAAGTTAATGATCAGTGATAATTGTAGACATGCAGGTCTGACCGAGGGGCATGAAGAGGCACTGTTGGAGTTTAGCAGTCTGGGCTGACCAAAAACCAGGGGACAGAATTGCTGTTATCCCCCTCCACCCTCCCAAGGGAAGTTAGAAGTGGATTAAGGATGAGAGGCTTAGAAGTTGGAAATTAAAACTGAAACACATTTACTAGAACAGGAGAAGAGCTATAACACATAGGATAAAGTAGGTACAAATATATATACAACCCAATCTCACTGCTGGCAGGGATAGGTGCCTGAGGGCCTCTTGCAGCAGGGCTGACTCAGGAAAGTGCTCCATGGCTCTTCCCAGCACCAGATGGATGTGGATTCTAAAGAGTACATGGCGAGATGGTGGTAAAGGGCATCTGGTCTTCCTGACCTTTATAGAGTTAGGGCAGGAAAAGGGCGGGAACATTGACCCCTGTGTGTTCCACCGCTCTTGGATCCCTCAGGGTCCTAAAGAGTTTCTCTTCAGGTCCTGCTCTTGGTACCCAAAATTATCCTGGTCCACTCAAACAATGACAGACGTGAACATAAATGATCCTGGGTTTGTCATGTCAGTTCTGTAGGTAAGGAGCTTCATTTTTACATTGTCATTGTTCTCACAGATATGATGGCATAGATTTTGTAGGGGCTTGAAGGAAGAAACATGTTTTACAGCAAATGTTAGAGGGGAGTTTGTACCATGCATACAGAAATCCTCTAGAAGCTAGGAGATCGCACTGAGTTAATTATTCCATTAGATAAAGGGTTAATAGCTGGCTGGTGAGTGTGGATTTGGCATCACACAATAAAGAGAACGTAGCTGAAATACTCAGCTATCTTGGTTTTAATTGAAAAATAAACCAAGTTGCTATCATGGCAAGTGCATTTTTCTATACGTGTTTCTAGCCTGGGAATAGTTGTATAGAGTTTGCATTCTTTCTGCAGATTACATGCCTTGCTGCCAGTGGCTATTCACTCTTAGGTATTTTAACATCTGTGAAAATTGTGTGTGAAGTTAAATGCAGCATGACAGAGGTCCTTCCCTCATGCAGCATTTGGTGTTCTAAAGGTAGTAGCAACAGTTCAAGATCCAAAACAGGAAAGAATTAGGTCAGTTTCTTGAAGCAAGTACTGTTACTGGCAAGAGAAAGAAAGGAATTTGCTGTGTAAATGCTTTAGATTATCTCCTGTGCACATAGCTGAGATTGCATTAGAGTAGAACATCTTAAACTATTTCAGAAGGAGTGCCACTCCGCTTCTTGCCCCAGGATTCTTGGGAAGTGGCATTCAGTGACTCCCCTATGTAGTCTGGTATCAGGGAAACACACAGAGATTAAAAAACAAGCAAACAAATGGAGTTAAGTTTGTGGTCATAATTCCCATGCCCAAAAGGAATGCATTAACCTCTCCCAATACAGTAGCAGAGTAATCTCAGCCTGCAGTGTATCTGGTAAACACCTGCAGGTTCATGTGCAGAGATTAAATGTCTGTTGCATTTAAAATATTTTGATTTATAGGTGCTGCCGTAGATAGATTCAGCTGCTTTTAGCCTAGTGAAAGTTGTGTTTCAGGGGAGGCTTTACTAATCTGCAGATGTACAACTTTAGTTTGACTAAGTCATCTTCAAGTAATTGGCTTTTTCTGATTTAATAGTTAAGACAAAGTTATTACTTTATTATGTACCTAAGTAATTGTTTGATTTATTAATTTAATATCAGTCTTTATAATACTTGGTTAAACAGTCAATCTTTGTAATACTTGCATAACCAGGTACCACTGATTTCAGTAGCAATATGACCTGAATCATGGGTTCATGCCACCAGCTTTTTCTGACTGTGTTTGCACTGGTATGAGAATGACTGTAATGTATCTGATCTATTAGGTAGATACAAATTCAGATTTCTCTAGCTCTTCCACACCACAAAAATATCTGCAGTATTTCCTCAAAATTCACTTTCATGGCTGGCATGGATATAGTTAAAGTAATATGTGTAGTTAAGATTGGTGCATTTTCTAATATTTTCCTCATTTAATTAAATATTTGCTCTATCCACTATGTATGTTATGTGAGGAATTTAAATGGTTTTCAGTCAGGGCACTGATCTGGAGATTCTCTTATCTCAGGCATGTTTTTTTTAAGTACCTTGCACAGCTCATTAAAATAATAGTAGAACCAGGTTCTACTATGCATTGAAGGGAAAAGATTTATTTAGAGTTTTTTCACTAATGATCACAGAAATAGTGAGAACCATCGTCCTTTGCATTAGAGAGAAAAGGTGCATTTACATGATCTTAACTATTGGTAGGGCTAGAATGGCTCTAACTTTCTTGCATTTGTCCCTTGATATTTTGAGGGTTATTTACAGAAAAGACTAAGCTGAGATTCACGGAAATCAGTGTTAGGGGTGGGAAGGGACCTTGTGAGACCATTGAGTCCCACCGCCCTGCCACAACAGGACTACCTAGTGTAGGTCACAGAGGAATATGTCCAGGTGTTTTTTTAATGTCTCCAGAGAAGGAGACTCCACAACCTCGCCAGGCAGCCTGCTCCAGTGTTCTGGAAAAGTTTTTTCTTATCTTACTGGGCTCCAGTTCTGCAAGCATTGAGGTCAATGGAACTATTCAGGTGCATGAAAGTATTGAGATGCACTCTCATCTTCATTCCCTTTGATAAGTTTTTTTTTCTACACAGTGGTATGTTACCTCAGGCTTTCTCTTCTCCAGACTGAATAGTACTAGGTGTCTCAGCCTCTGCTCCTGTGAAGTATTCTCCAATCCCAGTGCTGCTGTGTGAATCCTTGTGGGCTTGTGCTTGACTTGCTCAAGCAAGTCTATGTCTCTCTTGTATTAGGGAGTCCAGGAATGAGCACAGGGCTCTAGATATGGTCTCACTCATGCTAAGAAAAGAGGAAGGATCACCTGCTTTGACCTGCTTGCTGACAACACTCTGATGCCGTGAGGTTGCATTACTTACTCGAGGTCAGCTTGCTGCCCATTAGGGTCCCTAGGTTCTTTTCTGCAGTATCTTCCAGCTAGTCATCCCCAGCATTGGTGCCTTCCCAGGTGCAGGAGTTTGCATTTCCCCTTTTTGAACTTCTTGAGATTTTTCTTGGTCCATTTCTTCCATTTCTAAATGACAACAAACATCTGGTTTATCAATCACTCTTCATAGTTTTCAGTTGTTTGCAGACTTGCTTACGAAACTTTGTTCCATTATCCAGGTTAATGAAGATTTCTAACAGTATTGTCCTCATTATCAGTCCCTGAAGTATCATTCTAGTGCCTGACCTCCTAGTGTCCTTGGTGCAGCTGGTCACAAGCCTCTGGGCCCAGCCATTCAGACAGTTTTCTGTCCACCTCACTGTCCATTTATCTAACCCATGCTTTGTCAGCTTGCTTTTGAGGATGTTAAGGGAAATCATTATAAAAACCTTACTAAAATCAAGCAACATCCACTGCTCTTCTCTTAGCAACTAAGCTGGTCCATTCAATGGAGAAGGCTATCAAGGTAATTAAGCATGATTTTCCAGGGTTTCCAGGGTTAGTTGCTCTTTCATTTTCCCAGAGACAGATTAGTCTAGCCAAGGCTGTAGATTTTTCCTGTGGTCTAAGGGGCCTGAGATTTCCAAAGGCCTCTCATATTGGTAAAGCCTGAGGTGAAGAAGGTTTTGAGTACCTCAGTGTTTTCTGTATAATTTTCTACCACACCCCCTGTCTCATTCGGCAGTGATGGTATTCATGGGATGACTAAATTAATACTCCATTTTTTTATCACATTGGTGTTTAGCAGCATATTGATGGTGTGTATAGTCACATAGGACACTTAGATAGACATACTTGATTAACACTATGGGCTCTGGAATGCAAAACAACTTGGAACAGTTGGGTCTGTTCTCACTTCTAGGACTTGAGAATTTACCTGGGAGAACTGAGTGGTGCAATTCTGTATTTTTTATTCCCTCTACCATTTGTTCTGTCAGGTGTTTTCAGCAATCAACATAATGTTGATTATTTACAAAATCTTAAAGCTCAAATAAATAAAAACTAAAGAGAAAAACATACTGGTTTATAAATACTTCTTTTGTTAGAAGGTCCATGAAAATGAGATTTGTTTTTTAACTTATGTTTTACTTTGCTGCAGAATCTCAAAGATACCTGGAAGACATTAACCACACTGTGGTGATGTCGGACAGCACTGTGGGCACTAACCCTGCTTTGTTGAGGGCCAGCACGCAGATGGATCCCTCCTTTCAGAGCTGTTTTGCATCCTCGTGTACTGTTACAAGTAACAGTCCTATCCCAGGGGGAGAAAGGTAGGAAAACATTGTCTTTGTCTTATTGTTTATTTCTCATAAATACACTTTACAGTCAAAATGTTATGAATGCATATTAATTGCAGAGCACTTGTCCAAGGACATTGAGTTTGATTGTGACATTTGATGATGACTTTTATGACCAGCTGACATTTACCACATACAAAGATGTTACTTCTATTTCAGGAACACAATTACCTTTGAAGATAAGCAGGAATACAAAAATAAATAGGAATAGATGAGGTGATTAGTTTTCCTTCTCTGTCACTCTGTAGCAACATTTCTTTGTGGCTAATTATTCTATTGTTCTTGGATAATTGTGTCCATCACCTTAAGTATTTGTAATGCTGTTGATTGATGTGTCAGATGCTCAGTGAGGATTTCAAGGATGTAGATAACCTCTGTATGTTCTATTTATCTTCCCAACTAATTGATTGCGTTTTCAGTCAGCACTTGGACTGTGAAAGAATGTTTTCATCTCATTATGAACAGAAGTCAGAAGACTGAACAAAGTATTAAACTATTTTCAGAGGAGGAGGCAATGTAACATTTATTTCTAAGTGGATATGAATTAACATTCATTAGTTATCAGTTTTACTTCAAACTTCTTCAAGAAAATTTTGCACCCTTCTTTCTAAGTATTTTCTCCTGTCATTTAATCTAGATAGCTACAGCTACGGGTTGGGTTTTTTTTTTGCAGTCAATGATGTCTTCTTCCATTTGCTTCCCCTCCATTTCTTTGTAGCTCTTCTACTGTGACCTGTTCAAATCTACTGGTATCCATTTCCACGGCTATAATTTTAATTAAAATGCTTTATCTTTTCCTATATTTTATGTAGTTTTTTCCTTAGCATCTCATGATGAATTCAGTATGTTGTTTCACTTTCAGAAGCAGCTTAAACTTTGAACAGGTAGTTTCACCAGGAGCTTAATTCATCTTCTTTAGAAGGATGTCTGTTACTCTTCACTTGAGCAGGTGGAATTGCTACCCAGTAGAAAAATCTAAAATTTGCTGTTGAAATATTTAATTGTATCAATAAAAATTATTCCATTTTTTAATCAAATAACCGTGGACCTGCCTCCTTTTTTTAATATAAATTGTACTAAATTAGAACTGGATCTTGAGGACTGTGTTCTTATCATAGTCTCATAGTCATTCATTTATTGTGTGAAGGTGTACAGCTATCTCCTTAGTCCACTTATTTTTTTTCTTCCCTCCCAGTTTTTTGTTTGTTTTTTTTGTTTTGGTTTGGCTTGGTTTTTTGTTTTTTAAATGAGGATAAGGGGCTTGCATGAAGAAATTCTGTGAACAGATTCACTGAACTGATTCCTATTAAATGTAACCCTCTCAAAGAGACAGGAAGAGGAGTAATTTTAACTGATTAATTTTATGGCCTGGTTTACAGTGCAAACCGTCCCATCGGCACAGCTAGGCAAGGGGTGAGATAAGGCAGAAAGTATCCACTTATACTGAAAAAATATCAGTGCTGAGCTGGGATCCCTTGGTCTGACTACATCACCAGGCCCAGCATGTTATGAAAGAGCACCCTTAGCTGTTGTCCTGGGTGAGGTGATTCATTGCTTTCAGTGAGTACTGCAGTATGGGTTGTGCAGTGACATTTTAAGGGAATGATTTATCTATTTTTCTATCTATTTTTGTGTTCAGTTTTTGGCTTTTTTTTTTCACAGCTCTTCTGCAACAGAACATCCTTGGCATGAAAGCAGTGCTCAAGCTTCTTCTTCGCTTCAGTTTTCAATGGAAAACAGCAGGCTGACAGGGGGTTATCTTGTGCCCTCTGAATTTTCAAATGCTGCGCAAGATGTTTCTCTCTCGTGTCATTTCCAAACTCCAGGACTGCAACTTGTCACCCTGAACAGCCTGGAGAAGTCAGTAGCAGAGCCTCAGCAAGAACGTGCTGCCAGCAGCAGTAACCAAGCCTACCTGTGCTACAATGGGGGCAACATGGGCAGTAGATCCCCCCTGGATATGAGCATCTCTCCTAAAACTGTGAGCTTATCAGTGGCAAGTGCCAAGGACAATGGCTTTTTGACACAAAACTTTCTTACAGTGACCTCTGGGCACAGTAGTCAGAACAGTGCAGTTCAGCAGCATCATGGCGGGAGCTTAAATACTCAACCACGTCTTCCAGAGAAAAAGAGGACCCCTGAAGGAGACCGTTCTTTTGCCTCTGTGTCACCGTCTTCAAGTGGCTTCTCTGTCCCTCACAGTGGAAGCACAATCAGCATTCCCTTCCCAAGTGTCCTCCCAGATTTCTCAAAAATGATAAGCACTTCCCCAGTGTCTGGTTAGTCCTGTGTCAGAGAACTGCAGAATACGTTAGATTTTATGAGTTTATAGGAAGCATCTAGGGGTTTTTAAAAGTAGGGAGGATAAAAGGCAATGGAAAGAAAATGGTACACAGGACTTGAGTGTTTGCAATAAGTAGTGCCAGTTCAATGACTTCATTCAGAGAACAAAGCTGCAGAATTCTTTTCGTGCCTCTGGAGATGTCAGCCAAAGGCAGCCTAACTTCTGAATTGCCAAACCACAAGCAAGTGGTGTGGAGTCAAGTTTTTTTTAATAAGGGCTGGCTTTTTTCTACAGCTTTCTAGACTTGTGTCAAGAATAGTTCAAAATATAGATGTCTATTCACTGGGCACCATTGGGAAGACTTGTATTCAATAAAGCTTTATAAGTATTTTTTAGTTTGTTTTTTTATGGGTTTTTAAAAATGAAACTTTAAGAGTGCTTTCAGAATTATAGTGTGCATGGTATTGTATGTTCTGGTTCTAAAACAGTTCGGAGTTTCTCTAGATTGTTTTCCTAATTGTGAATTTTCTGAAGAAGGAAGGTGACTGGAGGTTGAAAAAGAAAGTAAAAAAATGCTTTTTTATTTAAAAAATTTCTTGACTTTTTTTTCTTTTTTATTTCACAGAAAACACAACCAATAAACATGTGACTGTAAAATTTGTCCAGGACACGTCGAAGTTTTGGTATAAGCCAGATATTTCAAGAGAACAAGGTATTAACCAATACATTTTCTGACGTGTTCATTCACAGAAAGGCTAGATGGTGACTTCTTAATTTTTTTTTTTTTATGTATACCCATTGTCTAAAAGAAATACAAGAAGGAATATGAAACCTAAAAGGGCCAGAAACAACCTCATTTTATTTCACTTGTCCAAAGGCTGTATTTGAGAGTGGATGGCAGTCAGTAAGCCTTAAAAAAATACTCAATTAATCAGGAAATTATTAACCTAACTGAAATAACTATAAAGTAATTTAAATCTGCCTATGGTAGCTAGTGCAAATTCTACTGAAAAGCTCCAGGTTTCGGAATGGCGTGTATGTGTGATCCAGTACCAGACAACTCTCTGCATTCAGAAACCTCCTGAGTACAGATGTGCTACTCTGGCATGTTTTCCTGAGCAGATAATTAGTTGAGAAATGCCAGATATGAAATAATTAGCTAGAAGTCATCATCAAAGTATCCTCATCTACCAGTCATTTTGTAGCCTGAATTTCATTGTCAGTGACATGTCTTATTCCTTAAATGTCATGAAATAATACTCCCATGCAAATACAGCTCTATGATTTGTAATTCTGACGCAGTACATCTCTGTGTAGATTTATTATTGAATGAGATGGAGAAAGATTTTACTATGAATGTGAAAACATGCATGTGAGTTTGTCCCTGTAACAATGAGTAAGTAAAGCATTCTGGGTGCTCTGCATATACAATTGGTGTGGTGGTGCTTGTATTCTAATATTCAATTATACTGAATTGTTTTTCATGAGTTTTGTCAGAATTTTAAGCTGAGATTCTTAAAATGTGGTTATCAAAAAGGAAAAATGAGGAATTAATTTTGGGAGGGAAGTTTGCAAGAAACAAAAAAAGCCTTCAGCTGTTGGCAAGTGATGAATTGCTATGTCTGTTTGTTTCATATTTTTGTGATAGTGAGAATGCCACATAGTGTATTGGTAAATATGAGCCAATGGAAGTGAAGGTCATAGGAACAGGTCATTAATTCATCTTAGGATGATGTTTTACTGGTTCTTTCACTCCAGTCCCCTTCCCTTTTTATAGTCAGCCCTCCCAGCCCCCCCTCATAATGAGAACTGAGTCTTTAAATTGCAAAAAATATTTCCAGACTTGATGCAAGTCCAGAGAGGAAAGTAGATTATAAAGGAAGTTTAAACGTAGATGCTTGAACAAATGAAAAGAAAATCTTCCCAACCTTTTCGTATGCCTCTTTACACCCT
Source organism: Heliangelus exortis (assembly GCF_036169615.1). NCBI lineage: Eukaryota > Metazoa > Chordata > Aves > Apodiformes > Trochilidae > Heliangelus > Heliangelus exortis. The sequence goes on along the minus strand of NC_092423.1, from coordinate 56,502,499 downwards.
ACCAAGTAAAATTCCTTTAAGAAGTGCTTCAAGATACTGTTGCTGAGGAAGGAGAGCACTTGTTCTTCTTTCCTGTGCTTTATGGACTGCTCTTGTGACCAATTATTACTTTCCCTTTGCTGATTTCCAAGTGTTTTGAAAGTACTGTTGAATAGCAGGGTTCTACATATTTGTTCTCTCTCAAAACATGACAGTCTATTTTGAAAGTACTTATTTTCTGCTCCATCTGACAGTAGAGAGACAATTATGTCTGTATTTTCCTGATTTTTTTTACAACTCTTTTTCTTGGATAAAAGATGTGTGTCAAAAATATGTGCACGTCTATGATGCACTCCTTGCTCAGTCCTTGCAAAATAAAGCTTCATGCCCTATATTCATAATTTCCATGTTCTGTGTTAAGGACTCCAGGGTCAAATTTTCAAATTTGGGCTTTCTCTGGGATTTCTTTGTAAGCTTGCTGATCATTAGAAACTTTGGAAGCAAACACAAGTTATTCCAAAAAGTTGAAGTATTCAAGTAAAGGACAAAAAAGTGCAAAGTACTAAGGTTTTATTAAGATCAGTCATTAGATGGACCTTTTGTCTATTTTCAGAGTGAGCATAAGATTTCTGTCTACTATATTTGGAAGTCTGCCATAGACTCTTGCAAAGGAAGAAGAGTGGTTTGCCTGCAAATGGTTTCTCCTGGGGTGGCCTTCATACCGCACTTCAGCAGAGACTACAGAATATAGATACAAAATATTTCGATGCTTGGACAATCGAAGAGCAAATACTCACATCCATTCCTTTGTTTTAGAACTAGTAAGGGAGCAAGACTGCTTTGCAGGGACAGAAATTTGGTGGTGGATGAAAATGGATTTGCTCTGCCTGTTTAAGATGTATAGGAAAAAAAAAACAGTGCTGCCTGGTCAGCCTGGGAATTACAGAGCTGTGCTCTGTGTCGTGCTTCTAACAAGCTGACAAAACGTAAGCAGGAACCAACAGCTCTTGCACTGGTTGTAGGGATCCTGGTGGGACCTGCACATCCTTCCTAGGTAAAACACTAGGGATCTGTACTTCATGTTTCTCTTGGAATAAGTAATCTATGAGATTTGCACAAGATGTTTCCACTCAGATGGCCTAAATATGCTTGTTGTATTCCGTTTTACAGCAGTGGAGACTGAGAAATGGATTTTAGTTCCCTTAGTCTGTTTTTAATTATAAATTTTCACTTCTGTACTTTTTGGGGGCGTGCATTACTCTGAAAATGTTTTTTTTTCTCTCTTTCCCATAATCCCTTGTAGCCATTGCAGTTCTCAAGGACAAGGAACCTGGGTCATTCATTGTTCGAGACAGTCATTCTTTTCGAGGAGCCTATGGGCTAGCAATGAAGGTTGCTACACCACCTCCTTCTGTGCTCCAGTTAAACAAGAAAGGTACTGTATGCATTCTGTTATTTAACAAGCCATACATAGTCAGAAGTGCTTATTACTGTGTAGTATTCCTCCCTTTTCTAGTAAGTGCAGCTTTAGTTGCAGTCCCCATGCGGGATCTTGTTAAATGAGACAGGTTAAGAGGTCTGTTGTACTTTACAGTTTCACCATGGCTTGTAAATATGTGTTCATTGTGACTGAGTATTGTACCTAATGAATTTATTAGAAAACCAGCATCATCTCAGTAATGAGTCCTCCCAAGCAATCAGAAATCTGCATTTGATCCTCATGCCAGCATGTAATTCCTTCACTTGTCTCGGAGGTTGTGAATTCACATAATTGGCATAATTACCTTATTGCAGCTAAGTCTTCTGTTGTTTTAATCTGGAAAAGTTCTTCAAGCAGGACTGTCACTAGAAGTCTTGAGTATTTTAACATACTTTTAAACCCTTATCACACTGGATATATGCTCTTCTACTGAGCAAGTGCATCAGAATTTCTAATCATTCATATTCCCAGTTCCTGTTCCTGCCTGCAGTTAGGATTGTGCTTGGACCTTTTGAACACCAGCGTATATTTGGCTGTCAGTCCTTTATGATGATAAAACCTTTTCCTCCGGTTGTCTAAAGTGATTTATTTTCTTGCTTGTTTTTTGAAAAACGGCCTTTTTACTACACCTTGTAACCTGTCAGCAGAGCAGGTCTAATTTATCTTTGCATGCTGTATATGAAAGATTTGGTGGTAATGTGAAAAAGTGCTTCTTAAAGACCTGCTAGTTTTTGAGACTGTTGTCTGTTCGTTGCTTCTGTACATGAGTTTTCTTTTTCAACACAGCTGGAGATTTGTCAAATGAACTTGTGAGGCATTTTCTGATTGAATGCACTCACAAGGGAGTGCGCTTGAAAGGATGCCCGAATGAACCATATTTTGGTAAGTACTCTGCATCACAGGGACATGGTTTGCATTTGCCAGAGCTGCTTTATAGCCTTGGATGGAGTGCAAATGAGAGAACACCTTGCCCAAGTCCTGGTGGTTTCTGGAGGAACTCAATCTAAGGTAATAGGAGCCTCATACACATATACCTGAAATATATATGTTGGGCACTCTAGCATAGGTGTACATGACCAAGCCTCAGGTGGTCAGCCTTGTTTGCCACTGCTGCTGCTAACACTAGAGACAGCTGAGCTAGGTAACTGTTAGGGGTCTCAGGATTCAGGACCTTTGCCTCATTTTGTCCTGTGCTATATTGATACTAGCTGGCTACAGTGATACCAGAGTGGGACATTCACAAAGTACATTATGCTACGTCAGGCTACATAATATAATATAATTAAAGTGCATTACCTGTGGTGGCAAACGTCCAAAATCCTGTCTATCTGCTCATTCATTTGCCTTTGTCAGTGAGGCAGGAGGGAAAAATAGGATAAGAAAGTTAATGGATCAAGATAAAGACAATAGGAGATAAGTTGCTAACCAATTACTTCTGTGGGAAAACTTGGAGAAAATTAGCTTATTTTTTTCCATTTAAAATCACAGTTGAGATAATGAAATGAGATAATGAAAACCGAAGAGAAACATTAAAATAACACCTTTCCTTTCCCTTTTTCCAAGCTCATTTTCACTGCTTTCCCCTATACTCCCCATCCCCACTGCAAGCTGTGCATCAGGGTGTGGGGAGTGTTATGGTCATTACAAAAAAGTTCCTCTCTGCTGTTCCAGCCCTCTCCCTTTTTTCCTGCTGAGGTCTGGCCTTTCTTCATGGGCTGCCATCCTTCAGAAAAACAAATATGCTACAGCATGTGCTATCTATGGGCCGCAGTTCCTTCAGGAAATGTCCATCTGCTCCAATGTGAGGTCTTCCACGTGCTGCAGGGTCAGGAATGTCAGTTTAGGTGCCTGTGGCACCTTCTTATCCACCTCCTTCTCTGACCATGGTGTTCACTCTGCTGTGCAGCCTTTTCTGCCCTTTCATATATATGTTTTATCAGCTGTTGCTTGGGGGCTCCCTGCAGTGGGTCTGCTGGAACTGGCTGTGTCTGGCTGGTGCAGCCCTGAGCCACTTTCTACAGATGTAACCCTGCAGCCCTCTCATCCTCTGCTACACCCAATGCATCCTTGAAAGGGTTGTCTATGCTAAGATGTACAAGTGTAAAATGATAGATCCTATTTAAAGTAAAGGTGGATTGAATATTGCCACTGTTTGGCATTAGGCTTATCACAAATCAGAATTTTAGCCCAGTCCTACCTTGTAGTAAAAGTTATGAGCATTTAAAATAATTTATCAACTTTCCTATGTTATTAATTTTGTCATTTTTGTGCTTTCTCCATTTGAAGAAGAGGCATTCAAGTTAGGATTTAAGCAGTGTGTTTAAGCAAGGGAATGAAGCATATGATTGTGTTTAATAAGTGCAAGTACATCCAATTGGGACAGTGCTGGGAAACATGATTACAGTAAAATTGACCAAAGAAGGTCTTGACTTAGGTGCCAAGAGAATATTTTTAAAGGGCAGAGGAGGGAGGCCTCATGATCTATATAATACTTGAAAGCCAATATAACTGTTAAGCGTTAATTGTTGTCCACCAAGTTAACCCTGCACGTCTTGTAACTCTTCTGACCACAGGGAGTTTGACAGCTCTGGTGTATCAGCATTCCATCACTCCACTGGCATTGCCCTGCAAGCTTCTCATCCCAGACAGAGGTATGCTTGTTGAAGTACAGAAGAGATATACCCAGCCAAGCTCTGCTTCAAAGTACCAGTGTTCAAAGGAAGCTGAACATGTCACAAGTAAAGATCTAAGAAAGAATGCACAGGGAATGAGGCTGTAGTGTAAAAGTGGTCCTTCAGTACTACTGATAGCTCTATCCAAGCTGTAGTTGTGAGCAAACTAGGACTGTGATATTCCAGTCATAAACATGTATGTGTCATGAAAATTTGCACAGTAATTTAGCATGTAGGGAAAAAAAAAATTTATTTCTCCAACAGTTCCTCCAAGCTTTCTCTATTATATCCAGGGTCTGGAGTTCACAAGGGCTGGTCAAAGGAGTAAAGACTGAAGCAAAGAAGGCATTCAGCAACTCTGCCTTCTCTGCATTCTGTTATCAAGGCTCCTACCTCATTCAGCAGTGGGCCCACATTTTCCCTGTTCTTCCTTTTACTACTGATACATTCAGATGCTTGTTTTCTATATAAGTATGAATGGAAGGATTATGTTGTCATCTTCTGAACAAAATGCAATTTATTTCCTTGTACAAAGACAAATCTTTGTCTCTAAAGCAGTGTAAATTATACAAATTAAGTAAGATAATTAAAATGGCACTATTTTAAAAAATTACATTACTCATATGTGTCTCTGCAGCATATATTTTGTATATGCCTTCTAATGTGAGGAAATAGAAGTTAAACATCCCTTCTGCAACACTAGAAGAAAAGAACCTGATGCATCACAAAACCCATATGAATTATTAAAGTTGCAGATACAAGATTGTTTCTTGTTTCTGTCCAAGAATTGTCAAGTAGATGAGACATGAGTTGTGAACTCATATTTGACCACGTGCATTATATGTTGATTCAAGTCAAAATAAGTCATTGACCAATGAGAAAATCCTTTTTTTGTTTTGCAGATCCTTTGGAGGAGATAGCAGAAACTTCTCCACAAACTGCAGCAAACTCAGCAGCGGAACTTCTCAAACAGGGAGCAGGTTTCTTAAATTTTTTCCTTGCATTTGACTGTCAACAAATTTTGTCTTAAAGGCTGGAAGAAGGTGAAGCTTAGACTGGACCGAAGGGTGTTTGAAGGGTGCAGTTAAATTTAGAATGCTGTGTAGAAGCTTAAAATGAGGAGATGTATTAATTTATTTGTTTTCTGCAATCAGCTCCTAAGTTCTGCTACCCTTTGTTTGCTTTCCAGTTGTGTCTTCCTTGAAAATACAAGGTACACATAGGTTTGCCCAAGGGAAGTTCTTAAGTGGTAACTTTTATTTCATAACTGCTTATTATTTCATGACTGAAGGTATTTTCAACCTGCGGTTGAAGAGGTTCATGAACTATGTCTGATGTCTGCAAAAGGCAACCAAGGAAGGTCTTCAGTAGGGCTAAATGTTTCTCAGCATAAGGGTTGGCTGCTGTTTAATGCATAGTGCAGCAGCCATTCTGGCACATTTAGTTGTCTTACTCTGAGCTTATTGATGTGATAGAAGAACCCTGACAAGATTACTTCCAAATCACGTTATGGTATGCATTGGTACTGTCTGTATCACTCTCCAATAGAGAGAGGTATTTGCAGCAGCTGTGTAGAGCCATGCTCTGCTTCTCATCTGCTTTGTGTGCAGCTGACCCAGAGATGTCTTGTGAAAATAGCCTATCTGAAGCAGTGTGGTGGAGTCCTAATCTGCTGTTCTTGAACATGGTGCTCTGGGTCCCTCTTCGTAATCTTAAAAGCAATTCTTAGTAGAAAAGCAGCCACTGTGTTATTCCTTGTACAGCTGATACGCCCAGAGGATCCTGGCCATGCACTCCCATGGTACCTGGTTTTCACGCTCTTAGGACTTCTCAGGATCTATCTATCCACCTTATTAGTCCCATTAGGGCAGGCACAAACACTGCATTTGTTACTTTGCTTTGAGTTTAGACTACCACTGAAACCATAAGCAGAAGTGTTGTGGCCATGCATGCCTTTGTAAGAATGCTGCCACATTGCCCTCACCCATTTTAGGGCACTTCTGAAGGGGGCATTGCCAAGCTGAGCAGCTCTGGAGAGAGCTGCTTGTTTGTGCAACTTAAAAATTTGTAGTACCACTTGAAGTGCTGCAGTCAATCAGGAATGTATGGTTGAGGCAATAGGAAGCCTTTGCGAGGCTGTGCAAGGCTGTGCCAGGAGTGACCTTGTGTTAAGCTCTCTGTCTGCCAGTGCTGGTGGTGATTGTTGTGGCCAACAGGGTAGAAAAGGATCATAGAATCATAGAATTGGCTGGGTTGGAAGGGACCTCAGAGATCATCAAGTCCAACCCTTGACCCACCACTGCGGTTGCTAGACTATGGCCCTGAGTGCCACATCCAGTCTCTTTTTAAATATCTCCAGGGACGGAGAGTCCACCGCTTCACTGGGCAGCCCATTCCAGTGCTTGATCACCCTCCACTTGAAACCAAGCTTTGTGCTGCGGTCAACATGATGGAAGGAAGGGATGTGACCTTGACAGGCTTGAGAGGTGGGTCCCTGCAGACCAAATGAAGTTCAGCAAAGCCAAGTGCAAGGTCCTGCACCTGCATTAGGGCAATCCCAAGCACAAATAGAGACTGGTGGAGAAAAGTTGAGAACAGCTCAACATATTGCTCTATGCCCCCGCATCCCAGAAAGCCAGCTGTATCCTGGGCTGCATCAAAAGAAGTGTGGCCAGCAGGTCGAGGGGGGGGTTTCTCCCCCTTTGCTCTGGTGAGATCCCACCTGTAGTACTGTGTCCAACCCCCAACATAAGAAGGACAGCTCATGGAGGAAGTCCAGAGGAGGAGCATGAAAATGATCAAAGGGACGAAGCACTTCTTCTGTGAAGACAGTCTGAGAGAGTTGTGGTTGTTCAGCCTGCAAAGATCTGGGGAGATCTTACAGCAACCTTTCAGTACCTGAAGGGGTGCTGCAGAAAATGTAGGGAGGGACTTTTTACAAAGGCATGATAGGGTTTATGGTTATGGTTTCATAATGGAAGAGGGTAGATTTAGATGGGATATTGGGAAGAAATTCTTCAGTGTGAGCTTGGTGAAGCACTGGCACAGGTTTCCCAGGGCAGTTGCCTCCTCCCTGAAAGTGCTCAAGGCCAGGATAGATGGGGATTTGAAAAACCTGGTCTAATGGGTTGACATGAAATGATCTTCAACGTTCCTTCCAACCCAAACCATACTGTGTGATTCTCTAAATTTTTATGTTTCAGAGGTCCTTGTCCAGTCAATAGAGACATTCAGGTTGTGGAGCTCGACATTGAATCATAGAGCTGAAACATGTGAAGTGTTTCTTCTCCAACTGTGTGCAGTTTAGTCAGAGCAGATCCACTTTTTCTCTCTCACTCCACAAGCAAGGCAATGGTGTGTTTTCCTAGAATAATAATTTTTATAGCTGTCTGAAAAACCTAATGAGCATTTCTAGTCATTATCTAAATACAGAAGCTGACCAGAAATCTTTTGCTTCCTAGAGGGTTGCAATTGAAGTCTAGAAACTATGCAGACCTTGGCTTTATTAACTTTCCTGTTCAGCAGCTAAATTTCCTGCCTGGTATAGGTCCCACCTCTTCACATCTTTATCCACCAATACAGTCAAGGAACAAAGTGTTCTGAGCAAAGCACATTCACAGCCTAAAAGCAGCAGGGGTTTCTCAAAATGGCCACATTGTGTAGCTATTGGTGGTACCATGGACATGACAACAAAGGGCCACTTGTGGAAGCCAGAGTAGCAACATTGAAGGGCAGCTGCATTGCACGAAAGACATAGATGTCTTAATTTTGTTCTAGTCTTGAGTATGATTTGTGTGCAACTTCTGTTATTTGAAACCCTGTGTGACCATGAGTGACGTTCTTTAACAAGATATCATTCAGCCTTCTCGTTACCTTTCCTTTCCTTTAATCTTGCTGTTAAGCTGACACATTTGCACTTCCAACACTTTTGAAAAAGGTTTTATTTATTACATTTTGTTCTTCTTTGTGGGGTAAAAACATTTTTGTCTTGTCAAATGAATGAGTGTTGTCATTTGAATATAGTTTAAATGCCAGTTGAAGGTGTAAATGCTTGAATGTGTGTTGCAAAAATGTGTATTTTCTCCTTGGCTGCTCTAATTGAACTTAAAAGTAAAATATCCCCATTCTTCCCCCTCAGGAATGCCTTTGCTGTAGTAGTACCTGTGGGTGAGTGGCTTCTCTCTGCTGCTGTCACGTACTTATTTAAATTTCAGGATCTGTGGGCAATAGATAAATACGATCATTAGCTCAAATATAAAGATACTGGTAAGGAAATAAAGGTACTGGTAAGGATATAAAGGTACTGAAAAGAAACAGACAGCAAAAGGCCTGTGACCTCCAAACTAATAGTCAAGCTATGTGGCAACAGTAGGATAAGGAAGAAACAAGAGTGGGAAGGCACACATGGCAGGTTTGGTAGTTTCTGCTGGTCCTCCCTGTTTGTTTCACAAAGGTGGAAACTTTATGTTTGGCTTTTTTTTTTCAGAAGATACCCATTTGCTTGCTGTTGGGTCATGACCTCTCAAAAGTCTTTCCCCTCTCTTATTACAGCATGTAATGTTTGGTATCTGAATTCAGTGGAGATGGAATCCCTCACGGGCTACCAGGCAGTACAGAAAGCCTTGAGCCTGACACTGATGCAAGATCCTTCTCCCAGCTTGACTGTTGTCCATTTCAAGGTGTCTGCACAAGGAATCACTTTGACAGATAATGAAAGAAAGTAAGCAAAAGAGGAATGGGAAGAGAATATCGAGCCTTGTCCGCAACAAGTGTGGGCTGCTGTTGATTTGATATAGTTATGTTCTGCAGCCTCTGCCTTGTAGTTTAGTAGGATTCTCTAAAGAGTGGCAATGACAGTATTGGCTGTCTGCAGTACAAAAGAATTAATGGATAGCCTGTAAAATACTATGATACAGAGTTAATTTATAGTTATTTTGTACTGAGTGCTATTAAGGCTACCACAAAGTAGATTTGAAAGATTGGAAAACTGACAATAACAGTCAGAAGGGAAAACAAAAATTCATTATAGGGTAAAAGAAAAAAGTGCCAGACTTCTTCATTCCATAGGGACTGCAAACATTCATAGCGGATCAAAGATAAAACCTTAAATTATAATGCCTAGGAATGCTTATATTGTGAAATTTCATGTAACCAAATTATTCACAGAGTCCAAGAAGTTGCATTTCCTCCTGACACAGTACCTAAATGGATTAGTTTTAGAAAAAATACATTCAATAATTATTTTTCTTAACTTGAGGTTTTTTGTGGTTCAAAAACCTGTCATTACTCGTCTAAATATGAATTTATTTGGTTTGAGCAGTTCAGGTGGCTGGCTTCCAAAGTCACTCAGAGACAGCAGAAAGAACTAATCATCATTATTAAATTTAGATCAAATATAATTTATTTTCCAGATCTGTTTATTGATAAAATTTTAAACATCTTAACTATTCCTAAAACTGTATTTTCTTCTTCCTACCCAGACTCTTCTTTCGACGACATTATCCAGTCAACACTGTTATTTTCTGTGCCCTGGATCCACAGGACAGAAAGTAAGGAAGACAAGCAGTATTTCTAATATTTTGTTTGTGTTGTTGATCTACAAAACTGAGATAGTTTTTGTTTTTATTCCTCCTTTCACTGCTTTCTCAATGGGCTACAAGATGGATAAAAGATGACCTTTCTGCAAAGTAAGTGTACATCTGTGTACGTATGTATGTCTCTTTTAACTGAATGTTTTAGGAACAGTGTTACAGTGATCAGTCTCTTAGTACTCTACGTTACCTTTGTCAGAGATGTAGAAGGGAAAGCAGCCGTTCGGAGACCAAAGTCTCTTCCCACTGTATTTATACTTCAGTCACTTCATCTGCACCTCTGCAAGTCAGGTCCTAATGATGTGATGGTGGGATGTCTGGAGCCAGAGCTAGGGTGGTTTATTGAGGTTGAAGGTCTGTGACGTGATTAAGGTTTCAGAAATCAAAACAGAGCCATTTGCTTCTCGGTTTAGCATTCCCCTTATCCAGCAACACCAACACAAGCGTACTTGTCTCATTTATACTGATAGCTTTTTAAAAAAAACAATCCCATTCACAGTAAACAGATCAGGACAGTCCTAGTAGTGTGATACTAGTGTTCCCTCTTTTATCAAAAAAAAAACCCAAACCAAAAGCACCGCTAAACAGAGGGAGCTCAGCCACTGTTTTCTGGAAAGGAACAGAAATAGATAGCTCAGTCCTATTTTCATTGTTCTGTTCACTGAGATGTGTGGAACTCAAAATCTCTCTTAGGCAATTTGTGACACACAACACACTCCACAAGATAGGTAAGAGAATAGCAGTATTTAATCAGAGTAATGGTATTTCCCAGAGCACTCTGCTGGAGAAACTGTTTGCTTGTGGATTAGTCAGGCGTACTCTTCACTGTATAAAAAACTGGCTGGATGGCAGGGCCTGGAGGGTTGTGCTGAATGGAATTAAATCCAGTTGGCATCTGATTATGAGTGGTATTCCCCAGGGCTCAGTACTGGGATCAGTTCTCTTTAATACCTTTATCGATAATCTGGACAAGGGGATCAAGTGCACCCTCAACAAGTCTGCAGATGACACCAAGATGGGTGGGAGTGTTGAGGGTCAGTCAGAAGGCTGTACAGAGGGATCTGAACAGGCTGGATTGAAGGGTTGATGCCAATTGCATGAGGTTCAACAAGTCCTATTGTCTGTTCCTGCACTTGGGCCGCAACAACCCCGTGCAACTCTACAGACTTTGGGAAGAGCTGCTTGAAAGCTGCCCAGCAGAAAGGCACCCGGGAGTGTTGATCAACAACAGAATATCAAGCCAGCAGAATGCCATTGTTGATCAAGCCAGCAGAATATGAGCTGGAAGTGTGTCCAGGTGGCCAAAAAGGCCAAGGACATCCTGGATTGGCGCAGAAACAGTGTGGGCAGCAGGAGAAAGGAAGTGATTGTCCCCGTGTACATCCCCCTGACTGCTGAGGCTGCACCTCAAGTGCTGTGTTCAGTTCTGGGCCCCCCACTACAAGAAGGATATGAAGCATGTCCAGAGAAGAGCAACAAAGTTGGAAAAGGGTCTGGAGTGTAAATCCTATGAGGAGCAGCTGAGGGAATTGAGGTTGTTTAGTCTGAGGAAGAGGAGGCTGAGAGGGGACCTTACTGCTGTAGATTACAGCTACCTGAAAGGAGGTTGTAGCAAGGGGGAGGTCAGTCTCTTCTCACGAATAACAAGTGATAGGATAAGGGGAAGTGGTTTAAAGTTGTGCCAGGGGAAGTTAGGTTGGATGTCAGGAAAAACTTATATACAGAGAGGGTTATTAAGCACAGGAAGTGGTTGAATCACCATCCCTGAATGTGTTTAAAAATGGTGTCGATACGCTGCTTAAGGACATGGTTTAGCAGTGGGCTGGTAGAGCTAGTTCAGTAGAGTTAGGTTGAAGGTTGGACTGGATGACCTTACAGGTATTTTCCAACCTGAACAGTTCTATGATTCTTCCCCATGTCTGTTCTGTATATCAGACTTACGGAAAGTAGAGAAATGCTCTGTGAAGAATCCAACGTCTGCCTTGCTTTTGTTTTCTCAAAAGAAATAGGGAGTTACTGGACAATGAGCTTTCAGCATTTTAATTACTGTCACGGACTCCTATCACCTGTGAAAATGAATTCAGAGTGTAAATGTAGATGGGCAAGTGGAGCTTTTCCAGCTTTGTCACATCTAGAAAATTCTAGAAGAGCGACATAGCCTGAGCCACATCCTTAGAATTTTAATGGCTCTCTCATGTAGAATCTGTGACTAAAAAGCGTGCAGTTACTGCATAATGTTTCTTCCTGAACTTTCCAAAAGAGAGTGCTTATGTAGATACTGCAAATCGATGAGTGACCAAGCAGGGATGATAATCCAATTTCATAGTCAGAATGATTGATGTCACTTAAATCCCACACTTTTGATTGTCCCAGAATTCATTCTGGTGAGTTCTTACTGCAAATCTTATTTAAAAATTGAACTCTGTCTCAAACTGAAACAGTCTTCTTACTTACCAGCATTTGCTTCTGTCATCACTGACAGAGGCTGTGGAAGCCATTTAATAACTCTGAAAGGCCAAACCCAAACCAGTAACAAATGATAGGCAGAAGAAAATGGCCTCAAGTTGTGCCACAGGAGTTTTAGATTGGATATTAGGGAAAAATTCCTTCTCTGAAAGTGTCATCAGGCATTGGGACAGGTTGCCAAAGGAAGTGGTTGAGTCAATATCCTTCTGTGGTTTTTAAAAGATGTAGATGTTTTGTTCAGGAGGATAGTTCAGTGTGTCAAGGTGGACTTGACAGTGTTAGTTTAATAGTTGGACTTAATGATCTTAATGTTTTTTACAATCAAAATGATTCTGTCATTCTCTGTATGTATCCCTCTGGTCAGCAGCATGTCTCTGTCAGGAAACAGTACAAGGTGCAATACAGACAGAGTAGAAGGAAGGGGACAGTCACCTGGTTTTGGCCATACTGAGCCACTTAAGGAGCACCTGACTTGGTTAGTACATCTGGACCCTTGTGTTTAGCAGTCACACAGCCTTGTCCATGAGAACAAGTGAAGTCTGATTCGTGCTTTTCCTTTCTACAGTATCTTTTTTGCTATATGAAATGAGGCAATATCTGTGTCTGTTCTCTGATATGCTGTGATTGTTGCCCTTGCAGAGTGTTTGGATTCATTGCCAGGAAGCAAGGTAGTGCCACAGATAACATATGCCACCTATTTGCAGAGCATGATCCAGAACAACCTGCCAGCGCCATTGTGAACTTTGTATCAAAGGTCATGATAGGATCTCAGAAGAAGATCTGATGCCTCGACAGCCATGGCTCAGAGCTCTTCACTGAAGGAAAGCACTGTCAGAGGAAGAAAACCTACTCAGTATCAACATCTGAATCTTGTCATTAGCAAGAAGGAAAACAGAGAACAGTCTGTCTGAATTAGGTTTGCAAGAGTTCAGCCTTTTCTTTGAAGATGCCTCTAAATTAAAAAAGCATAATTTCTTCATTTTTATATTATAGGACAAAACAAAAGAAGCTGGGTACCACCCAAGCCCATGTAGCCCATACCTGAATGAAGCATAAATGAAAGAACTTTCCTCCTGAAAGGTTTCTAATGTATTTTCACATTCTGTTTCTCATCGTTTATTGGAGCAGAAATACTAACTAGGCAATGCTACTTTTTTCTACAGAAAATGTTTTGTATGACCTCTACAAAGACACTTGCCATAGTTGCATCAATGGTAGCTATAGGCCTTGCAGACGCACTCAAAAGAATGATGGTATGAGGAAGAAGAACTTGAGAACATCTTCTCTTCATCTTTATGTGAAATTTTCATTTAAAATGAATGGGTGAAGGGGAAGATGTATATGAAGAGAAGAAGGTTTGTGCAAGTTGATTTCTGGAAAGAATGGAACAGCAATGTGGAATATTCAGGGAAATTGCTTTGTATTTAGTGTTAAGAAGACTGGGCTGTTTTAGTTTGAAACATTTTAAATAAGGAGAAGGTGCAAGATCAAAAAAAAAGGTTATGTGGAAATATACTCTGTAACTGGAGCTTTTATATATTTTTTTTTAAATACAGAGAACTGAGCTCTAACTTAAACACAGTGAACTGTATTCTAATAATTATAGGGCAAAAATGAGGGAAAAGCAAAGAAAATGTTATGATTTATGTATTTTTACCTGTGCCAGATTATTTATAGTAGATCTCAGATCTTGATATGTCATACGGCTGTTCTTACCACTGTTAAGCTTTGCCTCTGTAGTGCTATTTTGCATAAGTAGAAGTATGCGTAGCCTACGCCTTGCTGTAGACAATAGAGTCTCATATTTTGATTTTTGTCTTACAGTGACAAGATAGTTCCCATTTCCTGTTCTGGTTGTGTCATTTGTTACCCCACCTAGTACATTTGTGGGTTCTTTTTATCAGAGTTTTGGGGGTTTTTGGCTGTTTTTTTTCTATCTGTAGGAACTATTTTTCTTTATAGTATTTTTAATGATTCTTTGAGTCAAGAAATCCATAAGGGAATAAAGTTAATTTTTAACTCTTAATTTCTACAGTCATCACACTTGTACGTATGTCTGTATCTTTCTAAACACATCATTATTTTAAATACATACCAAAGTTCTCGTTATCTTTACAGAAAATTGGTACAGTAAGTTACAGGGAAAGGAAGTATAATAGGTTCATGAGGGAAGTAAGCTGCTGAGGTCTACTGTGTACTTTCCATTCACTCCAAAAGGTGAAGTATTATAACCCCATGTCACAACTGCTGGTAATAGAGCAACTGCAGTCTGACAGTGCTGAAAAATTTAATTGCCTCTGTCTTTGATGTGTGACTGTCAACATTATATTAATAACCTGAGAAATAAAATGATATGCTGAATTTGGCATGCCAAGCATGAGGCACTGTATTAACAAGTAACTGTACCTACCTGGAAGATTTAATACTTTTATTCAGTTATAGTAAATAATGGTTAAATGGAATGGGAAAATTTTGTTGGGCTACATGATAAGAAGATTCCACTACCTTGAACTCTTTTGTCCCCTATAAATTATGATCTGTTTTTTTTTTTAGCAGCTCTCTTCCTATTTCCTAGAGTATTAGGACCTTGGAAACCTTGTTTAGTAAGCACAGTCAAAAGTGTTACCAAATTATTTGTGTAACTCTGAATAAAGTTATTTGTAGAAATATCTTTATACTCATTAAAGGGAAGGGGGTGTGAAAGAGAGAGAGGGAGACAAGAAAGATTTGAAGTTTGATGTATTTGGACCAGAAATATGTTTTACTAGCAGTGGGAATTGGATGTGTGTAGAAGGTTAAATCACTCCAAAGCCTAGTAGCTACCTTTCAAGCAACAAAAGCAAGTGCCTTTGATTTGCACCAAATAATTCTGTTGTTCTGACAAAGAGGTATACTACTGAAATGGTTTTTATATACCATCCAAAAAAAGAATGCAGTTCTTACTTTTAGGAGCTTTGGTCCTTTTAAAACATGTGAGAACAAGTTTCCTGCTGTTTTGATGCTGCAGTCACCTAATCTAGTCAGCCAGTTGGAGCTCAGTGAATTTCTTCAGCTTACATCTCACCTAGATTTAAGGCTCAGACTTGAATCTGATGTATTGTGAGCACTGAAATGAGGAGGAATTTTTTACTGTATTCTTTCACTTCTGTAGATGATACTTAAATTTGAATGTGTCTTGTCAGACACCAAGTGTTGGCCTTTGGGCTAAAAATAGAAAGTCTTTCCCCATGGTTTTTCATTCCCATTCAGGACCATACTTTTTATTCCTCTTGCTTTCTTAAGGCTTGCTGAATTCAGGAGTTTAAAGAACTGAACACTGACACTCCTGGTGGTGTTTCCTATGAGTTTAGGTCTACTTGGTAAGTGGGAAAAAAGAAGTTGCCCTGTTTCTAAGGGAGGTTTTCTATTACGCATTCCATTGGATTGTATACTGCTGTGTGCTTTTGCTTTTTGGTCAATTAAAAGTGCAAAAAGCAAAATAGTTCACAATGTACCATTGTGTAGTGTATGTAGAAAGATATTCACAAACCTTTTGTTCATGGCAAATAAAGGACTAAATAGTTAATACGGCACTTTCTTTCAAGGTTTTTAGTAATGTGTATATGCAGTTTCATTACTAATGACAGCAGTAATGACACATTTATTTAGCTGGACTCCTATTAACTTGCTTAATAAATGTACTACTATAATCATACAGTGTGAAACTACAAAAATGCTAAAAGCCATGTTTTTAATGAATTTTTTTCTATGTATCCAACAGTATCATTAAAAATATAATGTTTCCTTCTTGGATTTACCTGCAAGAGAATTTTTTTGCATTTTTATCGAAACTGTAAAGTATCAAAAGTTCTCTAGGATGTAAATGAATGTTCTATAAATTCTTTGTGTGGTAATTTTCTCTGCTTTTTAGATATTGCCTCTGTTCAGATTATAATAAAATTATAAATGTGAAATTTCACAGTACAGTGGTATAGGGCTGTCTTTTCTGAAAGAAAGTCACCTTCTGGCAGTCAAAATCAGATAACAAACAAAAGCTTATTGGTGGAATAATAATATGCTGTGTGCTGAAACAGGGTTTTAGTTTTGTTTCTTAAAAGATTTCTTTCAGGGACTTTCATGGACTTTATGTAAGTCCATGCTAGTGGTTCAAGTCGTATGATTTTCCTACTTCCTACTTTCCTACCACAACTACAGTTATAATCGTATAAAAGTGTCATTTGCCTGAATTCTGTATTTCAGTGTAAGAAGGACAAATAGGAAGACTACATGATGTCACCTTCTGAGATGTATGTAAGCACTCAACTGGGCATTCACAGTGACTGCATTAGGAAAACTTCCAGAGGAACATCAGAGGGCTGAGAAATCTAACCCCTAGCTCAAATAGCTCTCTGAGTACAAAATCTGGGTGTCAGCCACACACTGAGGGTTGAGTTATATACATACTTTATTGGAATTATTTCTAAGACTGATAAATTCTGGTATGCCACACTGATGCCTTTTCGATGAGATGTAGGCTGCAAGAATTTTTAATTCATTGTGCTTGACTGTCATTCATCACTACAGGCCATTGTGGATATGTGCGGGCATAGTGTGTAAGAGTTATTAATGAAATGTACTCATTTTTATTGGAATTAATTACAACGTGGAACAGGATGACAGTGACAAGGATGCAACAGTAAAATGGATTTGTGTCAGAATCCATTTCCTGGTAAAATCTTGTTTTTGAGCTCAGATTCCATTGTGTGCATGTATGCTGCTCTTCCTTCTCTTTGAAGAATGCTGCAGTCTCTTGGCTCCAGTGGATGACAATCTGCTTTCAGTATTCATATTAAATGTATTCACAACTAGTTTGTATGTGGATTTTCTTATGCCAGCATGTGTCTTATCTTGAATAACTGTTTTCTGCCTGATGTATTTATAGCAAGAGTTCTGACCTCTTCTTATGTCCCTCAGTCTTCTCTGACAAGGCTAAGTAAGTCAGGTCTCAGGCCTTTCATTTCTTTTAATTTATTTTCTTCATTTCATCTTTGAAAGGGTACAGAGGCCTATTCTTTTTTTTTTCTTTTTGTCAGTTAAATAATTTATTTGGAGGGACCTTGAAGTGAACAGCCGAACTGTATAAAAAGCACAAGCTATTGCTGTGTGATTTTTAAAATATTTGTATTAGAAAACCCTTGAAACAAGACGATTTGGCCCACCAAATAGGCAGAATAAACACCTCCTCTGCTTCTTCTGTTGACACCTAGTGGAAGGGTTACAATAGTGTTCACACATACCAGGCAGAGTGCCCAGAGGAAATGATGAGGGCAAGTAGCTAAAGAAGTTCTCAGAAGCATAAGTCAGAAACAGGAAGCTTGCAGGAGACATAGCAAGTCTGGCAGAACACCAAGAGGGCAAAGGGGAGCTATTAGGAAACTGAAGGATCTTGCTGAATAACTGAGAAGGGATTTGCATTGCATGTCACTTCAAAGGGTATCAAAGCAGGACTGTTCCCTTTGAAGACATCTAGTGTCTTGCATAAAGCACAAGTGTTTGCATCAATTTTGATTTTGTAGTATTTACAGAATCACAGAGTGGTTGAGATTGGAAGGGACTTCTGGAGGTGATGTGGTCCAATGCCCATGTTCAAACAGGGCCACTTACAGCCAGTTGTCAGCACTGTGTCAAGACAGCTTTTGAGGCTCTCCAAGAGTGAAGACTCCACAATCTCCCTGGGCAACCTGTGCTGGTGCTCAGCCATCTTCACATTAAAAGTGTTCCCTGTTGTTCAGGGGTAACCTCCTGTGTTTCAGTTTGTGCCCTTCGCCTCTTGTCAGTAAGCACCATGGAAAAAAAGACTGGCTCTAGCTGCTTTGCACTTTGCCTTCAGGTATTGTAGACAATACCTGATCCTTCTCTTCTGCAGGAGGGGCAGTCCCAGCCCTCTCAGCCTTTCCTTCATGGAGAAATGCTTCAGTCCCTTCATCCTCTTTCTGGCCCTGCACTGGACTCTGCAGTATGTCCTTGTCTCTCTTTTGTTAGGAAGCCCAGAAGTGGACACAGTATGCCAGGTGTGGGCTGAGCAGTGCTGGGTAGAAGGCAAGGGTCACCCTCCTCAGCTTCCCAACAATACTTGGTCTAATGCAGCTCAGGATACCATTGGCCTTCTTTGCCACAGGGGCACATTGCTGTCTCATGTTTAACTCGGTGTCCAGCTGGACCTCTGGGTCCTTCTCTGCCAAGCTGCTTTCTGGCCAGGTGGTCCACAGCATTTGGTTTATTGGGTTGTTTCTCACCAGGTGCAGTCTTTTGCACTTCTCCTTGCTGTACTTTGGTTTCTCCAGCCAGTTCTGAGTCATCAGAAAACTTGCTGAATCCCTGTCATTGATTAAGATGTTAAACAACGCTGGACCCAGTATGGGCCTCTGGGTTATGTTGCGGCGAGCCCTCTCTCAGGGACACGGCTCTTCTCCGGAGCTCTCTTGCCGTCCCTCTCCTCAGGCATCTTCATCTCTTGTCTTCTTCTGCTTCTGGGAGCATGCCTTTTATTTTGCCCTTCAGCCCCATTTATTTTATTTTGCCCTTGCCCCATTTCCAGCTGGGGCAGGCCCTAATTATTGGGCAAAGCTAGGCCTAAGCTCCCAGTTCATTATTGGCGACACCTGAGGACTTGTGGTTCTCTCTACAGGGTTACACCACTAGTTACCATCCTCCAGGTAGACCTTGCACTGCTGATCAGCACTCTCGGGGCACACTCGGGTTTCAAATCACCTCACTATCTGCTCATCCAGCCCCTACATCAACAGTTTGTCTATGAGGGTGTTATGAGAGACAGTGTCAAAGGACATACTGAAGTCCATGAAGACAATAAACAGTGCTTTGTCCCCATCTACCAAGCCAGTAAGTGAATCACAGATGGTTAATAGGTCACTTGCCCTTGACTAAGCCATGCTGATTCAACAAAGATCAGGAGGCTGGAGCACATCCTCTATGAGGACAGACTGAGAGAGTTGGGGTTATGTAGCCTAGAGATGAGAAGTCTCCATAGGGACACCTTGTTATCAATAGTATTTAAATGGGGCCTACAGCAAATGTGGGAAGAGTTTTTACAAGGGCATGCAGTGCAAGGAGTAACAGTTTCAAACTGAAAGAGGGGAGATTTACATTGGGCATTAAGAAGAAATTCTTTAGTGTGAGGGTGGTGATACACTAGAATAGGTTGCCCAGAGGAGTTAGAGATACCTCATCCCTTGAACTGTTTGTGGCCAGGTTGGATGGGGCTTTGAGCAACGTGTCTAGTGGGAGGGGTCCCTGCCCATGGCAGGTAGGTTGGCACTAGGTGATCTTTAAAATACCTTCCAACTCAAACCATTCTATGATTCTATGATAATGATATTTGATTTTATTTTTTCTGGGTTATTTCTTGGAACTACTCATATTCCATTCCATATTCCACTCATAACCATTCCTCATGCATGACCATTCCCTTGCATGACACAAACCTTGATCACGGTTGTAGACTGTTTGGCTAACATGTTTCCATCAGTCCCCCAAAGTCTGTCTTAACAGCCATCACGACTCTCACTGGTGTTTATGCTTAAGTGGAATAAAGCCTGG
Organism: Heliangelus exortis; assembly: GCF_036169615.1. Lineage (NCBI taxonomy): Eukaryota > Metazoa > Chordata > Aves > Apodiformes > Trochilidae > Heliangelus > Heliangelus exortis. The sequence continues at coordinate 56,482,715 of NC_092423.1, read as the reverse complement.
GGGCTGAGCACACATCACAAGTCTGTGTATGTGTTTCTGAGTGTGCATAGTTACACAAAGGCTTTTTGTAAGGACTGCAGTCTCAGTAGGGTTATCTACATCACTGAAAAAGAGAAACAACATGAAGTGTCTAACAAGACTTCATTTGGCAATTATTTTTTTAGGGGAGATAACATATAAAACTGTACATTGCTGCATGGAAAAATCCAGTCTCAAGTTCATGTCTATAAACTAGATGGGCTAGATGTTGGCAGATGCCTTAAGTAGTGGGCTTGAAACAGTAATTCCGTGTTAAATTTATGATTTTTTCTTAGGATTTCTTTGATGGCAGTAAAGTTGTAGGGGTGTACATCCGAAAACTCAGGGCTTTGGCATATCTTTACCCATTACTATTAGGTGGTAAAACTGGCAGTAGCTGAGGCTAACTTAGTATCTCTGGAGCTGTTCAAATCTCTGTTTATGTTGGGTAGATTTCAGAGCTGTTAAAGGATGATGGAATTTAACCAGTTTTTAATCTGGGGAAGATGGGAGAAAGTGATATTACAGTAGGGGTCTGCGACACCTGACCAGCAGAACCAAGCAGATGAGGCCATCCATAGGCAGATAGAAGAGGCTTCACGTTCACAGGCCCTGGTCCTTGTGGGTGATTTCAACCACCCTGACATCTACTGGAAGGAAAACACAGCCAAGGGATCAGCAATCCAGGATATTCCTAGAATGCATAGATGATTACTTCCTCCTCCAAATGGTAGAGGAACCAACAAGAAAAGGTGCTATGCTGGGCCTTGTTCTCACCAACAGGGAAGCGTTGGTGACCAATGTGGGTCAGGGACAACCTTGGCTCCAGTGATCATGAACCACTTGAATTTAAGATCCTCGGGGCATCTAGGGAGATGCATTCCAAGCTTACAACCCTGGATTTAAGGCATGCAGACTTTGATAGCTTCAGTGATCTGCTGGCCAAAGTACCCTGAGAAGCTCTAGAGAGAAGGGGGCCCAGGACTGTTGGCCAGCATTCAAGGATCACCTTCTCCATGTCCAGGAGCAAAGTACACTGAAAAAGAGGAAGGCAGGAAGGAATGCTAGGAGACCTGCCTGGATGAACAAGGAGCTCTTGGACACACTATCATACAAAAAGAAACTCTACAAGGAATGGAAGAAAGGACATCTAGAATGAGAGGCATATAAATAGGAAGCTGCCCGAGCAGCAGGAGACCTGGCTAGAAAAGCCAAAGCTCAGTTAGAACTAAATCTAGCCTGGGAGATCAAGGGAAATAGCAAAAATTCCTATAGGTATATTAACAGCAAAAGGAAGACTAGGGAAGGTGTGGGCCCCCTCAGAAAGGAAACAGGTGAACTACTGACAAGTGACAAGGCTGAAATTCTTAATGACTTCTTTACCTCAGTCATCACTGGCAAGGGCTCCAAGACACTCCTGAAGTCACAGGTGACAATGGCAAGGGCTGGAAGGAAGAACTGCCAATTGTAAGTGAAGATCAGGTTCCTGACCATCTGAAGAACCTGAAAGTGTACAAGTCCGTGGGACCCGATGGGATGCACCCATGGGAACTGAGGGAACTGGCAGATGTGGTTGCTAAACCACTGTCTATTGTATTCCAAAAGTCATAGCAGTCCAGTGAAGTCCTCACTGACTGGAAAAGGGGAAACATAACCCCCACTTTCAAAAAGGGAAAGGAGAAAGACCCAGGGAAGGTTAGGCTGATCAGTCTCACCTCTGTGCCCAGAAAGATCATGGAGCAGATCCTCCTGGAGGCACTGCTGGAGCCTGGTTTCCTGAGTTCTCCATAAGTGTGGGAACAGCACCTTTTCATTTGTGGACACTGAAACTGTAAGGAACCACCTGTAAGTCTTGATGGTATTGATCACAAAGTACAGAAAGAGATAGGGGATGCTAAGGGAGCACCCCTCTTCTGCCAAAAGTCTTAGGAGTCTGGGAAAGTCCCTGCTGACTAGAAGCTATTTAGCATTATTCCATAAATCATAAGAAGGGTGCAGGAGTTTAATGCACCCTTAGCAAGCTTGCTGATGATACCAAACTTGGAGGTAATGTTGACTCTCCTGAGGGAAAAGAGGCCTTGCAGAGATGTCTGGATAGACTAGAGCATTGGACATGGGATGTGTTTTAGCAAGTCCAAAAGCTGAATTCTGCACCTGGAATGGTGTAACTGGGATAGGAGTGGCTGGAAGCATCCGAGCATAAGGGCTCTCAGGGTGCAGGTTTACAGAGGTCTCAACAAGATTCAGCAGTGTGCCCTGGTAGCTGAGAGGGCAAACCACATTCAGTATAACAAGCTGGTCCAGAGAGGTCATTATCCTGCTGTAATTAGTGCTGGTGTGGTCTCACCTTGAGTAGGGTGTACTGCTCTGGGCCTCACTATTCAAGAAGGATTTTGATATTTCTGCATGTGTCCAAAGGAGGGCAACAAAGCAGGGGAAAGGGCTGAAAAGCATGTCTTATGAGGAGTGCCTGAGGACTCTGGTTATCGAAAGAAGGAGGCTGAGATATCACCTCACAGGTTTCTACAGCTTCCTGAGGAGGGGAAGTGGAAATGGTGTTGATTTCTTTTTCCCCAGTAGCCAGAGCCAAGGCATCTGAGAATGGCTCAAAGCTGCATCAGAAGACATTTAGACTGGACATTGGGAAGGATTTTTTTTTTAACTGAATGGGTGGTCACACCCTGGGACAGGCTTCTGAGAGAGATTGTTAATGCCCCATGCCCAGTAGTGCTTAAGAAGTACTTGGACAGTGCCATACAGTAACTTTTGGTTAGCCCTGAAGTGGTCAGGTTATCACTATAGGTTCCTTTCAACTGAAATATTCTATTCCTATATATGCATAAAATATCCAAATAAGAAACATGGTTGGATTTTGCGTTATCAGGACTAAATATTGCCTTGTTCCTCATAATAATTGCTACTAGAACTTGAAGTGTTTTGATGACCTTGCAGTTCATATTTGTACACATTTTTTTAAAATAAGTAAAATTTTCTTCTTCACAGTATTTCACATAATGGGAAGAAGCTCCTTTTCCCTCTTCTCTTTGTGAGAACATCGTATCAGTTCTCTTTTAGAGCATTGCTTGCACTGAAATGCAAAGATGAAATTCTATCCTGAGGTGGGATAATAAAGCATCTAGCTGGTTATTGAGCTGTAGTACAGTTCAGGAGCTACTGTAGTTTGAATATAACAGCTATTGTGTTTACCATCCAGTAAAATGTTTTGCTTTTCATAGCATAATTTGCCAATAAAAATGAGCTCCACTGTCCCTCTAAGCCACTGCTCCAAAACCCTAAATGTTAGTGAAACATCCAGTTTGTCTTTTAAAGTACTTTGCCACCTGCATGCTGTTGGAATGGGCTGGATTCACAGATAAACTGTACAGATGCTCTTACACCTCTGAAAACTCATGTTTCTTCACAGTGAAACATCAGTTCTGCTGAGAATCTGGGAGTTTACTGAAAATTTGGCCATTATTCATTGTGGTTTTTAAGACTTAAAGGCCTAGATTCGAGTTAAGGCCTTATTGTAGTTTCCTGTTCAAAAGAAACATTGTAGCCTTTCAATTTTTAGTGAAAAGCCTCTCAGTGTGAGGGGCTTATGCACTCCACAGTCCAGCAGTAGCATATGCATAAAAGGTATCTTAAAAAAATAACAGCAAACAAACAAAACAATTGCCTTCTTAATATTAACACTTAGCTATCTCCAGTTATGAAGTCTGAAAATACCCTTCTGGGTAAAAATAATAGCAAGGTTATTCATGACTTCAGCAGCTGGGTTTTAAATGAAAATACCAATTATTCTAAAACTTACTTCATGTTAAGATACATACGTGGACTGACAGTGCTGTGAAGCTTCTGATTTGTCTCTTTGCTGTATTGAGAGGGAATCAAAGATATTAAGCAATTTTTTTTGCTTTGCTGAATCAGTTCCTGAATTAGATAACACTGAAACAATGATCTGGCTTTTAAAAATCATCAGGAATTGTGAATGGCAAATGTGTATCTCTTGGACTGTATTTAGAAATATGCAGAGAATTGATTATACCAGATTGACCAATGTACTACATTACACCTCTGATAATCTAACACAATGTCATTCACATTATTGTCTGACTATATGCAAACATAGTTACAGGATGTCCAGATGTTCTTTTCAAATGTTGTTTTGGATAGTTTGGCTAAATACAGCACCTGAACCAGTCTGGGAGCTATGTGTGACACTGCATGTTTCTGAAATAGTCTGGGTGCTCTTGGGGGTTTACTAGCTTGCATCCTACCTTTCACATTGCCCCCTTGCCATTCAGGCAGGGATGCTGCCAGCACTTGGGCTGGCACCACAGGGGAGAGGGCAGCTACACACCCATCCCTCAGCAGCAGGCACCATGCAGGCTCTTGACCAAGTGGCAGTGAGGGTGAGGCATTTTGCGTGCTGGGCAGCTGTTGAGTGGGGAGCAGTGCCCAAAGCACAGTCTTGTATTATAAACACTCTAGTGCTTGCTTGAAGGCAAAGCTTGTCCAGGGAGACATGTCATTTATGGAGAGGGATCTAATTTATCCATGCTTACGGTGGTGTCCAACAGCAAGATTGTTGATCATGTGTGCCATGTGTTGCTGCAAGCTCAGCTACTGTGAAGGAGAAATAGTGCACCCAAGAGCCACTGCAGAATGTGAAATGACCTATGGCTGCCCTGTATTTCCACACCCAAGAAGCCAATACATACTCTAGAAATACTCCATCAGTGGCATTGCTCATCAGTGCACTAGCAATGCAGTTACTGTGTGACAACCATAAATTTATCCAGGGGAATGGAGAAGTTTTGTTAAAACTTGAACAGCTTGGTGGTAGAAAGGGGGAGGGAACAGGGAGGAGCTACTGTTTCAGTAACATGTGACACATAGGTAGGACATTATTGATTTGATCTCCTGTATTCTGACAGACAAGAATAACAGATCCAGGTATCTGATAGTCCAGCTTAGTTTGTCAATTTTTACAAAGTTGCTTCTTCCTTTTCATTAGAATTTATCCTACCTGAGCAGAACTTCTGCTTTTATAGAAATTGGATCTGTGTACTAATTTGTAGGAATTTGAGTTTCAGAAACTGTGCATTTTAATGCATTTTAATGCAAACAAAATGGAGATTGAAGCATTAAGTGCTGAATCTTGGTCTGTTCTGTGGAGAGTCTGGGTGGTGGGGTCACGTAGTTCAAGGGACTGGAAAGACAGTGTGTTCTTTTACCTCCCACTGGCTTCTTGCTGACACATGTAATGATTTCTGAATATGGGGAAAACATTGACAGCATTTAATTAGCTCTGTTAGGAGAATGGAAGTCATCTTGCCCAAATGGTATACAGGTTGGTTTTCCTTATGTAACCAAAATGTTAACCAAACTGTCCAGAATCAAAGTTGCCATTGATATACTAATTGTGTTGTATTTTTTGTATATACATCTACATGCACTGTATTATATTTTTGTATATCCTGAAACGGAGGGAAGTGAAAGCTTGGAAAATTTGAGGAGTCTGGCCATGAGAGGTGATGACAAAGATAAAACCAAACTCTAACTTCAGATCCCTTGACAGTGCAAATGGCCATCAAATTACTTCTGTGCCCAAGTTTCAGTTCATTTCCTCAGGAGCACTTGCCTTTACTATTGCTGAGAGAACCCAAGTAGGAAGAGGATAGCTTGAAAAGAAACTGAATCCTTTCTTGAGAAATTGAGAAATTTACTGTTTGTCCTTGCTGTACTTAGAATAGTGATTAGATGATTTAAAGTCACTGATTGTTGTTTAGGGGCCTTTTCTTATCTTTGGAATTAACCAGCCATAAAGAAATGCTCAGCAGTGGGGCCAGGCTTGTTGACTGAAGGTCTCTGCAGTACCAGTACTGTCACCCTTTCATCTCCCTTTCGAGCAGTGGCAGTCCCACCTGATGATCCTTTTTCTCCTGACATAGTTTAGAATACATTGTTTAAAGTGGGAAAAAATAAGTTGTGAGTACTGCAATATGCTTTCCAAAATATTGCCCTGGTTTCCCAACTTTTTGCTGATAGCTCAAACTTTCTGCCCAGCAGATGGCACGATTGTACAGTATCTGAGACCTACTTGGGAATGTAAAACTAATTCTCTTAAATTAGACTTCTCTAGGTTCTGTTCCACTAGTTAAGATTACAACGAGTAATTGCACAGTGATACATATATTTTCTGTTCAACAGAAAATAGGGGGCATGTCATGTCTGTCAGTATCCTTAGAGGACCTAGTCCTTTGAAACAGCATAAGCTGTTAAGCTTTATAATACAACAAAGTTGAAGCCACTGTTTAAATGGAATGGTGGTTTCTAGGATGCAGGAAGTGTTGGAGGTGTTTATGGTTGACATGGGCAATTAAAAGTGTCTGAATGGGGGTATCAAAACATACTGGGGAGGACCCTGAACTCTTGTGTCTCTCCTGGGAATTGTACCCCCACATCCCCACTGTAAGTGAACTTCACACCCCCGCCTTATAGGTGAATTTCCAGCAAAATTTGTACATGGTGTCATTCTGAAATGCTTCATAGTGTTTGAAGGAAAATTATATTCTATTTTATAGTTAGAGGCCAACTATGAGCTTTCATGTTACAGTTGTAATTAAAATTGAAAAAGCATGATCTTTTTTCCAACACTCTTTGTAGGACTGAATATGAAGAGTCCCTTAGAAATCAAGCAAAATCTGCTGTTAATGGATGTTCCCTAGACAAGTGGGTTTTTTTCTTTGTCTCTTAAGGATTTTGTAGCATAGTTTGGGGGTTTTGTTTTTTAGTTTTGTGTTGGTGTTAATTACTTATTTATTTTGTCTTTTTTTTTGCCAAATAAACATCCAGAAATGATAAAACATTTGGATTATGAAGAGAAATAGGAGGCCTTCTGAGCACATTGATGTCAAAATAAAAAACTGCAATGCCTGCTTCCAGATGTACGAGCAGGCCTTTATAACCACCTCTCTGAACTCTAAAGTATTAGAGTTGTCTTTTTTAAGACTTCAGACTGGAAAATTTGAATATGCTAGCATGCAGCTTCTTTCTTTTTACCAGTTCTAGTGAGCTTACAATGCTGGCATCTAAATAGAGTAGTTATTGAAATATTAGGAATTTTGAAGTTGTATTGCTCTCTGCAAATGTTTGTCATTGCTCTTTACATTGGTCAGAGTATTTTTATATTGTGAGTTGCTTTGTACTAAGTATAGAGTTAAAAGAATTGAGTAAAAATGGCATAAAAATTGATTGTTGCTAGCATAGACAATATTCTTTTGGCAATAAACAGGAGGAGCTGGAGGCCATCATGCAGCAAGAACACTACGATGTAGTTGCCATCATGGAAATGTGGTGGAATGACTCACTCAACTGCAGTGCTGCACTTGTTGGCCACCAACCTTTCAGAAGGGATAGGCAAGGAATGAGAGGTGGTGGGGTAGTCCTCTATGTTAGGGATAGATACGAATGCCTTAAGGATAGTGCTGAAAGTGTTGAGTGCTTATAGGTAAAAAATGAGGAGAAGGTCAATAAGGCAGATGTCATAGTGGGAGTTTGTTATAGACTGCCCAACCAAGATGAAGAGGCAGATGAAACATTCTATAAGCAGCTGGGAGAGGTCTTATGATCTCTAGCCCTTGTTCTCCTGAGGGACTTCAGCTTCCTAGATATCTGTTGGAAATGCAACACAGTAGAGAAGGAAAAGTTCAGAGGTTCCTGGAGTGTGTAGAAGATAACTTCCTGACACAAATGGAGAGGGAACCAACTAGGGTAGGCACCCTGCTTCACCTGTTGCTTGTTAACAGGGTCTTGTGGGGGATGTAAAGGTTGGAGGCCATCTTGGGCAGAATGATAAGTTTTTGATGCTTGGAGAAGCCAGGAGGGGAGTTGGAAGAACTGCCACCTTGGACTTCCACAGGGCATATTTTGGCCTTTTACAGAGCATGGTTGAGAGTGCCCCTTGGGAGACAGTCCTGAAGGGCAAAGGAGCCCAGGACGACTGTTCATACTTCAAGGAGGGAGTCTTAAAGGCACAAGGAGCAGGCCATACCCATGTCCCAGAAAATGAAGTGGCAGGGGAAGAAGAATGGTCTGGCTGAACAGAGAGGTTTATCTGGACTCATAAAGGAAAGAAAAGTTTATGGCCTTCAGAAAAGAGGCCAGGCAAGTTATGAGAACCAGTGATGCTATACAGGGTTAAAATTAGAAGGACCAAAGCCCAGCTAGAACTCAACTTGGCTACTGTGGTAGAACAAATAAATATATTAACTAAAGGAGGACTAGGGAGAATCTTAATAATTTACTGGATGCAGGGGAAAACATTGACCAAGGATGAGGAAAAGGTTGAGATGCTTATTGCTTTCTTTGCCTCAGTATTTAGCAGAAGGAGTAATTGTGCCCTGGGGACTCAGACCTTGAGATGGACAATGGAGATGAGAAACAGAGTAAGACTTCCATAATCCAAGAGGAAATGGATAGTGACCTGCCAAATCATTTAGATAAACATGAATATTTCAGGTCAGATGTAATACATCCTAAAGTGCTGAGACAGTTGGTGGATAAGCTCACCAAGCCATTCCCAATCATTTTATCAGCAGCCCTGGCTAGCCAGGAAGGTCCCAGTGGATTGCAGGTTGGCAAATGTGATGTCCATCTTCAAGAAGGGCTGGAAGGAGGATCCAGGGAACTACTTGTCACTCTGACCCTGGTGTCAAGGAAGGTTATAGAATAGATCATCTGGAGTGCCATCAAAAAATGTGCAGGACAGCCAGGTGATCAGGCCTAGTCAGCATGGGTTCATGAAACAAAGGTCTTGCTTGACTAACCTGCTCTCCTTCTCTGATGAGGTGATTGACTGTGGGAAGCCTGTGGATCTAGACTACGTGGACTTCAGTAAAGCCTTTGACATTTATGAAAAAAATGTCTGCTCAAGGCTTGGAAGGGCATATGAAAGGGTGCGTGCTGAATGGAGTTAAATCCAGTTGGCATCTGATTATGAGTGGTATTCCCCAGGGCTCAGTACTGGGATCAGTTCTCTTTAATACCTTTATCGATAATCTGGACAAGGGGATCAAGTGCACCCTCAACAAGTCTGCAGATGACACCAAGATGGGTGGGAGTGTTGAGGGTCAGTCAGAAGGCTGTACAGAGGGATCTGAACAGGCTGGATTGAAGGGTTGATGCCAATTGCATGAGGTTCAACAAGTCCTATTGTCTGTTCCTGCACTTGGGCCGCAACAACCCCGTGCAACTTTACAGACTTTGGGAAGAGCTGCTCGAAAGCTGCCCAGCAGAAAGGCACCCGGGAGTGTCGATCAACAGCCAGCAGAATATGAGCTGGAAGTGTGTCCAGGTGGCCAAAAAGGACATCCTGGATTGGAGCAGAAACAGTGGCCAGCAGGAGATGTCCCCATGTACATCCCCCTGACTTGAGGCCGCACCTCCAGTACTGTGTTCAGTTCTGGGCCTCCCACTAGACAAAGGATATTGAGGTTCTGGAGTGAGTCTGAGGAAGGGCAAGAAAGCTGGTGAATAAGTCTTCTGAAGAGCATCTGAGGGAACTGGGATTGTTGACATTACTTGAGTAAGGTCCACTGAGCCTTTAGGGATTGGGTCCTTCAGAGGTATATTGTATTCCCAAGTATTCCTATAGGTCTAACTCCCTGCTTTATTTATTATTTCCGAAATACAGTTTTCTTTTCAGATCGTAATATCTAGAAGTAGGTGTCTTGGGAAGCACTTTGAATGATCATGGTTAGGTTATTCGTTACTCATATAGCCATAGAATCACAAAATGGTTTGGGTTGGAAGAGACCTTAAAGATCATCCTGTGCTAACCCCTCTGCCATGGACAGTGACACCTTCCACAGCAACAGGTTGCTCAAAGCCCTGTGCAACCTGTCTTTGAACACTTCCTGTGATGGGGCATCCACAACTCTTCTGGACAATTGTTCCAGTGTCTCACCACCACCCTGTTGTGCAGGATGGTGCCAAACACTTAGCACAAGTCCAGGTAGATGATCATAGAATCATAGAATCATAGAATTAGCTGGGTTGGAAGGGACCTCAGAGATCATCAAGTCCAACCCTTGACCCACCGGTGCGGTTGCTAGACCATGGCACTGAGTGCCACATCCAGTCTCTTTTTAAATGTCTCCAGGGACGGAGAATCTACCACCTCACCGGGCAGTCCATTCCATTGCCTGATCATCCTCTCCGTAAAGAAATTCTTTCTAATATCTAACCTAAATCTCCCCTGGCACAACTTAAGACTGTGTCCTCTTGTCTTGTTGAAAGTCGTCTGGGAAAAGAGACCAACTCCCACCTTGCTACAAACTCCTTTCAGGTAGTTGTAGAGAGCGATGAGGTCTCCCCTGAGCCTCCTCTTCTTCAGGCTGAACAGCCCCAGCTCTCTCAGCCTCTCTTCATAGGGCCTGTGCTCGAGTCCCTTCACCAGCCTAGTTGCCCTCCTTTGGACCTGCTCCAGGACCTCGATATCCTTCCTAAACTGAGGGGCCCAGAACTGGACACAGTACTCGAGGTGTGGCCTCACCAGCGCTGAGTACAGGGGCAGAATCACTTCCTTGGACCTGCTGGTGACGCTGTTTCTGATACAGGCAAGGATGCCATTGGCCTTCTTGGCCACCTGGGCACACTGCTGGCTCATGTTCAGCTTCTTGTCAATCCAGACTCCC